>NC_142800.1:76767177-76962474 GCF_049724085.1 Artemia sp. Qi Xiang Cuo
CTTTTGACTATTGAAAAGTGAATTACCACTTTCAATTTCCAATCAAATTATCCCTCTATGAAGTTAATACAAGCATCCCTTCCATAACAACCATATATGCCCCCAAGGTATAACTTACAACGGCTGCCCCCGGGCCCTGGGGGGATGTGTCGACACCGGAGTTTTTGTTATCTGAAGTTTGAACTACTTTTAACGAAATGTCTATCTCAAAATTTTTATCTGATGCATTAAGGGCGTGGGGGGGGGGGGCTAGTTGCCAATCAAATCTTAAAAAGTGAACAAGAACTTTCAATTTCCAATCAAATGAGCCCTCTCCGAAGTTTATACGAGCATCCCTTCCATAAGAACTATATATGTCCCCAGAGCATTACTTACAACGCCTGCCTCCGGGGCATGGGGGGTAGCGTCGATACAGGAGTTTTTCTTATCTGACCTTTGAACTATTTTCAATGAAATGGCTATTTTAAAAATGTATCGGACAAGCTTGGAGGAAAAGGGTGTTTGGGGGGGGGGGGCGAGTTGCCCTCGGATATCTTTTGACTATTAAAAAGTCAACTAGAACTTTCAATTTCCAATCAAATCAGCCCTCTCTGAAGATTATACATGCATCCCTTTCATAAGGACCATATACGCCCCCAAGACAACACTTACAACGCCTACCCCCCCGGGCCCTGGGGAGTTGTGTTGACACTGGAGTTTTGTTATCTAATATTTTTAACAATTTTCAAAAAACTGACTATCTAAAAATACGTAGCGGACGAGTTTAGGGAAAAAGGGCGTGGGGGGGGGGCTAGTTGCCCTTAAATCTTTTGACACTTAAAAAGTGAACTAGAACTTTCAATTTCCAATCAAATTAGCCCTCTATGAGGTTTATACAAGCATCCCTTTCAGAAGAACCATACGTGCCTTAAGGGCATAACTTAGAACGCCTTCCCCCGTTCAAGGGGGGTCGTATTGATACCAGAGTTTTCTTATCCGACCTTTGAACTATTTTAACAAAATGTAAATATCAAATTTTCATCAGATGGGTTTGCAAAAAGAAGGTGTGGGGGGGGCTAGTTGCCCCCCTCTTTTGACTATTAAAAAGTGAGTTCGAACTATCAATTTCCAATCAAATGAGCCCTCTCTGAAGTTTATACGAGCATCCCTTTCAAAAGAACCATATATCCCCCCAGGGCATAACTTACAGCACCTGCCCTCGGGCCCTGGGGACTGTGTCGACCTCGGAGTATTCGTTATATGGTTTTAAAATATTTAAAAAAAAAAATGGCTATCTCAAAGTTCTTACCGGATGGGTTTGATGAAAAAAGTGCGTGGAGGGGGGGGGCTAGTTGCCTTCCGATCTCTTTTGACTTTTAAAAAGTGAACTAGAACTTTCAGTTTCCAATCAAATGAGCCCTTTTTGAAGTTTATACAAGCATTCCTTCCATAAGAACCAAATATGCCCCCAGGGCATAACTTACAATGCCTGCCCCCGGGCCCTGGGGGATTGTGTTGACACCAGAGTTTTTGTTCTGTGATCTTAGAACTATTTTTAACAAAATAGTTACCTCAAAATTTCTATTAGATGTATTTGAGAAAAAAGGGCGTGCGGGGGGGGGGGGCTGGTTACCCTCCGATATCTTTTGACGCTTAAAAAGTGAACTAGAAGTGTCAATTTCCATTCAAATAAGCCCTCTCTGAAGTTTATACAAGCATTCCTTTCATAAGAGCCATATATGCCCCCAGGGCATAACTTATAACCCTTGCCCTGGAGACTGTGGGGGAGTGCCCTACGGTAAGACATAATTTCCAGAACATTTAACAGTGTTGAAGAAAATGGCTAACTCAAATATATGAGGGCATATGTTTGGCGAAAAGGTGTGAGCGAAAGGGGTGTTAGTTATCCTTCAGTTACTTTTTATCATTAAAAAGGGCACTAGTCATTTAAATTTCCAATCGAATGAGCCCTTTTTGAAGTTTCTACAACAACTCTTTCTATCAAAACCTTATATGACCCAAGTGCCTAACTTACGACCCTTGCCCTGAGGGCTGGGGGGGGTGTCATCCTCAAGACCTAATTTCCAGAATTTTCAACTATCTTGAACAAAATGGCTATCTCAAAATTTTGATTGGATGTGTTTGGGGAAAAGGTGGGTGTGACAGGGGGGTTAGTTGCCCTCCAATCACTTTCGACTATTAAAAAGGGCACTAGCCCTTTGAATTTCTAATCGAATGAGTCCTTTTTGAAGTTTCTACGACAAAGCTTTCTGTAAAAACCTTATATGTCCCGAGGTTATAACTTACAACCCTTGCCCTGAGGGCTTTGGGGGGAGGGTTCTCCTCAAAAACATAATTTCTATTTGGAAATCAACTATGTAGAACAAAAGGGCTATCTCAAAATTTTGATTGGATGTGTTTGGGGAAATGGTGGGCATGGAAGCGGTGTTAGTTGCCTTCCAATCACTTTTGACCCTGAAAAAGGGCACTCGAACTCTCGATTTCCAATCGAATGAGCCTCCTTTGAAGTTTATACGACGACCCCTTCCATATGAAGTGCCTCTGGGAAAAAATAGTAAATAAACAATAAAACATTGGAGCCGTATGGCCTTTACTATAGGCAACGTTCACTCGTTTTCCTTTTATAATACTTTTACTTATACTTTTAGTTTTAATTTTATTTATATGTATATTTTAACTAGTTTTAGTTGTTTTAATCTTTTGACATGTTATGACTCATATAAATATACATATAGGGAGGGGTAGAATATATGGTGTAGAGTATTGTATATAATTTATTGTTATATTATTTCTTTTATTCTTGTGTTTTTGGGAGGCTGGGAATTGATTTATAATAGCTTATGTAAAAAAAAAAAAAATTATGTCCATTTTAAATTTCCTTGGTTCTAACTCGGAGTTTGACTCTATAATATCAAAATTAAATAATAGAAAAATCAGCTTAAAGGTACTTCACATGGGGATATTTCCTGGTGTATGCCTAGTGAATGTGTTATTGGTTGCAAGGGGTAAATGTGTATCATGTACTGTACATGTTGAACAACAGGAAGTGATTGCATGTACTTCTTAGTTTCAGACCATATCTTTGTGTGGGTGGCTGTCAGAAGGAGGGAGAATTATCTGAGTGGAGGGGGGGTGAATTCCGAAGGGGGTATTGTCCATGGGGGGGGGGAATCCCCTGTATCTGGCAATCAAGATAAATTGTTTTTTTTTTAGGTTCAACTGATTACCTAAACTGCTAATTTTTCTTTCCCTTAGAATTGCTTTTTAATTGGAAATTAGTAGGAGGATTTTAAGTACAAAGGACAGTGAAAATGAGATCTGATTGTTTTAATTGGTTCAGTAAAAACTTCCACAATCATATATGTCTTACAATATCAAGAAAAATCATTTAATTTTAATAAAAAAAAAGACCTCTATATGCCGTTAGGCAGTTTTTAGTAGCAGTGAGCATCAAATTGAAAGAAAAAAAGAAATAACAGGTAAATATCAGCAAAAAACAAAGAAAAAATATATGAATTAAAAAGCATAGAAGATCTGGCTGTCATCTGAAGATGTAGGCTAGTTTTCTTAGGGAATCAGTACATTCTTAATACTCAGGTTTTTAATCCATGGACAAAAATCCATGTCAGGATTAACCAATAAGTTTGGCTTATTTATATTAACAGCTCAATGCAGCAACACTGACAAAAACAGGCCATTACCCTACAAACTTTATAATTTTAGAGTGATCAAAAGCAAATTTATAGAAAATTTCGGTTTTTAGGTATTCTTAGACTTAAGACGGATCCATGAACAAAAAATACTGTATTTTGATGATTTTGGTACTTTGAAGTGTAGTTGGAAAAGTAATATACCAGCTAGTAATGCAAGGTTTTGTATTTAAACAAATATATTTTGACTTACAATCTAAAAAAAATCACAAGGTATATGTCATTGTAAAGTGTGGATAGACCTATTGAAAATTTGAAAAGTATACAACCTCATACCAAAATATTATCCATTTAATTCTTAATTATCCCAAAAGACACAACCATAACCAGTGAACCCTCTATCATGACAGTCAACAACCACAAGCACTTTAGGATCTTGCTAACAAATGTTGAATAAAAAACTTTGTATCTGATGAAAAGTAGCATCAATGCCAATAATAGTGCCAGTGAAAAGTATGCATGCCAGTAACAGGTACTTTACCTTATTATTTACATTCTGTAGAGTGGACATTTGTGTATTATTTAAAGGAAATATTCTCATGTAAATATTCATGGAATTTCATGAGAAAATTTCATGAGAAAATATTCATGAGAAAAAATTCTCATGGAAATATTCTCATGTAAAATTTAGACCAGTGACACTTTCAAATACGTAGCACCTTCAAATACTAATCTGCTCTACAGGAAAATATAGGTATATATTTTTTCCTTTTAGTTTAATGTGTAATGATTGGAAAAACAGAATGTTTAGCATAATATTAACCATATTGTTTCTTATTCCTTTTCTCTGTCTAACTCCACAAGTTTGATTAAATGTTAAAAGATCTGTTTTTTAACCCACAATTTCTGATAGTTCAGTTGAATATAACTCTCAATGATTTTTTTTTCTGTTGTGAAAACCAGTACAAATAGGTGAATAAAAATTTCAAACTCCCATCTCTACACATTCTATATTCCTAAGGCTTGTAAAATTGCACAGAAGATTGGTCCTATCTGGGTTTACCTTAAAAAAAAAACGAAATCCCTAAGTTTATTGGAGTCTACTTATCTTTGACTCTAGGTCTTGAAGAACCCAAACCTTTTCTCAAGGTTATTATAATTTCATCATTTCAATAATATGAAAACTGTGATAGGGAACATTACCACATTTAAAGACAACTATCACATTAATATTTTGACAGACAAATTCAGATACAACGAAATAAATGTATTTAGGGTTTCAGAAACTCACCTCCCAGGGCAAGAAAACATGAAATAGGTGACAAATAAAATAATCAAACAGCTATCTACCCAATCTACAATCACATCACTAAAAAAAGGGAGCATGTGGTGAAAAGAGACAAAGAAACGGACATTAAAGTTATCATTGACAACAGCTTGCAACGAAAAAGGCTGGAACTAGCATAGAAAACTACATTCTGAACAAGGCAGTGGAACTTCAGCTTGTTGTCAATGATTACTTCAGTGTACTTTTCTTCTTCTCTTTTCCCTGGATGCTTCCTTTTTTTAGTGAAGGGATTGTAAATTGGAAGTGATTATTATGTATGTAAAGAGCATAAAAAAGGGCATCCAATATTGGATGTCCTTTTTTTACTGCTCTTTCATATATAATAATCACTTCCAGAGGCATGGGTACTGGCAGGGGGGAGGAGGCAGGGGGAACTGGCCCCCATTTGAATTTTGGCAAAATTTCAATTGGACGATTTTGGGAAAAAGTGGCATGGGAGGGGGCCCAGTTGCCCTCCAATTTTTTCGGTCACTTAACAAGGGCACTAGAACTTTTCATTTCCGTCAGAATGAGTGCTCTCCCGACGTTCTAGGCCCACTTGGTTGAGAACATCACCCCTGAAAAAAAAACACCCATCTATGATTTTTCTTCTGGCAAAAATTACAAAATTCCACATTTTTGCAGATGAGCTTGAAACCTCTATAGTAGGGTTGTTTGATATGCTGAATCTGATGGTGTGATTTTCATTAAAATTCTATGACTTCAAAGGGGTTTTTCCACTTTTTTCGAAAATTTTCTCAGGCTTGTAGCTTTTAATAGGTAAGACTAAATATTTGGAATCAGCATAATAAGCTGATTCTTTTGATATATCTATTGGTATCAAAATTGCGTTTTTTAGAGCTTCGGTTACTGTTGAGCAGGGTCACTTCATACTTACAGTTCGTTAGCACGAACTGTTTTATTACCCATCAAAACCAAAACAGAGGTCATTGAAATATTGATCGTTTTTTCTGCGTTACCAAAAGTATTGTATTCATAAAACTTTACAGTTTCATGAAATGTAGTTAAGCAAATAGAAAAGGTTTTTGAACAAAAGTAAGGAGCAAGTTTAAAACTTAATCTGTATATAAAGGGGACTGCCTCCTTCCCAACACCTTGTTCATTAAACAAAAGTTTATTAGTGCTTTGAAAATTAGTTTTTTCCAATCCTTAGTTAACTGCTTTTAAAATGTGTAAGTAAATAATTGTATGTTGATTTGTACCATCCTATGGTTAAATTTGCAATTTTGATTTTAGATAAAATTTGAATATGCTTAAAAATTGGTGATGAATAGTAATTTTGATAAAAAGTCCTTGTTAATATTACTAAAAAAGAATTTTGGTTGGATGAAAAGGAGTATTATTGTTTTTATGGACAGACTTTTGATCTTCTACATAACTGAAGCCATCACAATGTCTACAATAGGATTTTCTTATCAATAAATACATTACATACATTTTTTAAAATACATTGAAGTACTTCATATAATTAATATTTCCATTTAGAAAAATATTCCCATTTAAAATTGCTGAAAACTAACTTCCTAGAAGTATTTGTCACCACAAAGAAATTTCATGTTGGGGCTGATGACGACCTGCCTTGGCTTTTCCACCTCTGTACTGGTAGATATGGGAATGTAACATATTAGCTGTACTGAGAAACATTTTAGTTAATTCCTACTCCCCCTACCTCTTTCTTTCAACATTTATCTGAAGCCTCATGAAGAGTAAGCAGTTTGTCTATTAAAATGTATTTTTGTAGGAATCTACCCTACCCCCACCTAAACAATGACTCAACCCCCTCCTTATAACTGATACACAATTACAGATCACCAAACATAGCCTAATTTCATCACAAATAAAGCAAATCAATTAGGTTGAATCCAGTACTGCCACTGTGTGGCACTACTGTGCCACTGTTGTGGGCAAGTGATAGTGATCTTTTTGAAATAAATATCTTATCTATCTTATCTTATCTACTCTTTTTGCAACTGGGAAGCCTAAAATATAGTTAATGATACTTTTAAATCAATTAGCTTCTCAGGATTTTAATTGATTGTAAATTTGTCCTCTTCAGAGTAAAGTTGTAGTTTGGTGCCCTAAACCACCTAAACTGTCACCCAACCACCACTGCTATTTTGGCTTCTGCCCCCCCCCCGGGGAAATTTTCTGCCAGCGCCCTTGTCCAGAGGATAAGTTATTTTCGCCACCACAAAAAAACTGACCATCACTAGCAATGAGTATAAAACTGGTAAAAGAAAAAAAAGGTTACAATAGGTCTATTATTATAGACCTATTTAAAAATTAAAAATAGGTAAACAATATGTCTATTACCTATTGAAATTTTGACAAAACAACACTTTACCTTAATTTTCATTTATTGGTTTCTTTTCTCTGGCTTTAGTCCTGAAAATGCAATTCCTGCTATTTGAGTAGAATTTTAAGTCATATCAATTTTTTCCATAATTTAGGAAATGTATTTGCATATCTTTATAAATTGGGAACCTTATAAATTGGGATTGAGCAAAGTTGTGAAGCTGAAAAATTTTTTGTTGTACTTTATTTAAGCAGAAGATCTATTTTGCAAGGTTTCACTTTTAAAACACACAGGTTTTTATAAGTCAGGGCCTTCTAGAGGGAGAAGGAGTGGAGGTAGGTACTTCAAAATACCTTCCTGGGACATACTTTGGTAAATTTTTTTGCAGTTGATATTATTGACTTACAAATAAAGTAAACATAACACTTGATGCCTTTTTTATGCTCTTTCCAAATATAATAATCATTTTTGTCAGAAATGAATTTTACTCCATGCCTATATATGCCAATTCAGGGTATATATTTGCACATTAGGGGGGGTGGGGGTAAAGTTTAAACTTGTTGACAATAAATGTTGCCCCAGCAAAACTTTCATTTCCAGCTAGTTGACTAATAACTTCTCCCCAGCAAAATTTAATTTTGCCAACTAGCTGAAAACAAACATTGCCCCAGAAAACAATTCATTTTCCAACTAGTTGACTAGTAACTTCTCCCCTGCAAAACTTAATTTTGCCAAGTAGCTGGAAACAAACATTGCCTCAGAAAAGAATTCATTTTCCAACTAGTAACTTCTCCCCTTGCAGGAAGTTCCCATTTCCTTTAAATATTTCTTTATGACATCCTCTCACCCCAGACAAGAACCAAACTGCTTTCCTTTTAGCTGTAGACAGTTGGCCAAAAAGGCAAATCCTTGGCAATTTGTCATCCTTCATCTGCAGAATGTGCCCTAGCCATTTCAACCTTTCTTTCATTATAGCCCTAAAAATCAGGATGGAACCACATTTTTTGTACAGCCTACTGTTTGAAATATGATCACTCAGCTGGATACCCAGAACAATCTGTAGGCAATTTCTATTGCAAACATCTAGCAAATTGTCATCCACTTTTTGGAATTTTCTTTTAAATTTGTATATATTGATGGGATCATCAGGGATGGAGGGTTGCTTTGTTGTCAGGATAACAACTAATATATTGAAAAAGAGCATGGAATAAGAAAATTTTTAGTTTTATTTTATTAGCCTACCATGTTTTTTGAGAAGTGCTGCTAAACTGAAATTTTACCATATTTGGAAATTTGACCAATTTACTCTTCTATTTTTAGAGATGTGTGCACTCACAGTTTCAAGTAGCCCAGCCTATAATAAATAGGCCAGGGTGAAAGCCTATTGAAAAAGGGGATTCTACCCTTTGACTATTGAAAAAGATTACTTATATAAGCTTATACAGAATGTTACTATCCAATCTCCTTCTAACATCCTTTTTATACAATCCTAAATAGGGCTTATCCCAGATTTCTCTCTCAATCACTCAGACTATCTGTCTTGGCTTTTTCTACAATTAGCCATGTCTTGATGCCTACTTCAAAATACTTGATTTTCAATTCATGTTTTGCTGGAAACAAACATTACCCCAGAAAATAATTCATTTTCTAACTAGTTGACTAGTAACTTCTCCCCATCAAAACTTTATTTTTCCAACTAGTTGACTAATAACTTCTCCCCAGCAACACTTGATTTTACCAACTAGCTGAAAACAAACATTGCCCCAGAAAATAATTCATTTTCCAACTAGTTGACTAATAACTTCTCTCCAGCAAAACTTAATTTTTCCAACTAGTTGACTAATAACTTCTCCCCAGCAACACTTAAATTTGCCAACTAGTTGACAATAAATGTTGCCCCAGCAAAACTTTCATTTTGCAACTAGTTAACTAATAACTTTTCCCCAGAAAAACTTAATTTTTCAAACTAGTTGGCTAATAACTTCTCCCCAGCAAAACTTAATTTTGCCAACTACCTGGAAATAAACATTAACCCAGAAAACAATTCATTTTCAAACTAGTAACTTCTCCCCTCCCAGGAAGTTGCCATTTCCTTTAAATTGTTCTTTATGACATCCTCTCACTCCAGGCAAGGACAACTTGCTTCCCTTTTAGCCCAAGCCAGTTGGCAAAAAAAGAAAACCTTTGGCAATTTGTCATCCTTCATCTGCAGAATGTGCCCTAGCCATCTCAACCTTTCTTCCATTATAGCACTAGAAAGCAGGATTGAACCACATTTTTGTACAACCTACTGTTTGAAATAGGGTCAGTCATCCAGGTACCCAGAACAATCAAGTAGGCAATTTCTATAGAAAACATATAGCAAATTGTCATCCACTTTTTGAAATTTTCTTCTAGTTTATATTTGAATTTATTTTTTAAACCCATCATAAATACAGAAATTGATGGAAAAAAAAAACAAAAGAAAAGAGAGATAGAGAGAAAAAAAAACATACACTTAATGGTACAGACAAAGCAAAGACACATACACATCAATCAAAGTGATGAGAGTAGAGGTAGCCAAGGATGGCTGCTACCCTCCAACTTAGCACAATACTTATCAAGCAACTGATTAGCTGCAGAAAATGGATCAGTTACTGCATATCACCAGATCAGGTATGAATTACTTGTTCTCAATGGAACGTTCTCAATTTTATATATTGATGGGATCTTCAGGGAGGGAGGGTTGCTTTGTTGCCATGATAACAACTAATATATTGAAAGAGCATGAAATAAGAAAATTGTTATTTTTATTTTATTAACCTACCATGTTTTTTGAGAAGTGCTGCTATACTGAAATTTTACCATATCTGGAAATTTGACTAATTTACCCATCTGTTCTTAGAGATGTGTGCACTCACAGTTTCAAGTAGCCCAGCCTATAATAAATAGGCCAGGGTGGAAGCCTATTAAAAAAAATGAAGTTTTGTTGGGGAGAAGTTACTAGTCAACTAGTTGGAAAATGAATTGTTGGTAAATATTTACCAAATCATATTATTGACTTATGAATAAAGTGAATATACCACTTGATGCTTTTTTTATGCTCTTTCCAAATATAATACTCATTTTTGTTGGAAATAAATTTTACCCCCACCCCTATATACCAATTCAGGGTATATATTTGCAGATTAGGGGGGTGGGGTAAAGTTTAAACTTACCTCCTATTTACATCAGAAATAAAATTTACCCCCCCCCCCTAATGTGTAAATATATACCCTGAATTGGTATATATAGGGGTGGGGGTAAAATTCATTTCTGACAAAAATGAGTATTATATTTGAAAAGAGCATAAAAAAGACATTGAGTGGTATATTCACTTTATTAGTAAGTCAATAATATCATTTGGTAAATATTTACCGCTTTTCTGGGGCAATGTTTGTTTCCAGCTGGTTGGCAAATTTAAGTGTTACTGGGGAGAAGTTATTAGTCAACTAGTGGCAAAATAAATTGTTTTCTGGGGCAATGTTTGTTTCCAGCAAGTTGGCAAAATTAAGTATTGCTGGGGATAAATTATTAGTCAAAAAGTTGGAAAATGAATTGTTTTCTTGGGCAATGTTTCTTTCCAGCTAGTTGGCAAAATTAAGTGTTGCTGGGGAGAAGTTGTTAGTCAACTGGTTGGAAAATAAAAGTTTTGCTGGGGAAATGCTTCTTGTCAACTAGTTGGCAAATATAGATTTCTCCTAGGCTATAGGGATGGGCAAAAGTTTCCGACTAGATGGTAATAATATTTTAATTATAAGGAGATTGGATAGTACCATTTCATAGAAGCTTAGGCATTAACTAATTTCTATAATAGGGTAAAAGACCTCTTTTTGGGAAAGACCACTTTTCTTTGGCATTTTGGAAAAATAGCAATGGGTTTTTGGACCACCCCTTTTTACTACAACATGAAGCAATGTGAGGGCAGTAACAAGAACCCCGCCTTCTTGGTCAAATTTTCACCAATGATTTGTCAGCATAAATTAAAAATGTTGTATCTGTTTTGAAAAGCAATTGAAAAGAAAAATTATATTTAATATTTATGAATTATAGAATAAATAGCCTATCAAGCAATAAAAGTTAAATTTCTAGAATCAGAAGAAAATCAGCTTTCTGTTAATAGGCTATGTGAATAAAACTGAAACACTAAAAGGATATATAGCATACATCAAAATAGGGTAATTGGTATTTCCATAAAGATGTTCCTGCAGTTAAGTCAATAAACTAAAAATTTCTAAGTCTATGATCTTAAATAATATGAGTAAGAACCATACTGATACATAGCTTAGATATTTAGCTATTCATTAATATGCACAATCCTTCTCAATTCATCTTTTGTAACAAGCTGTGAGGGTTTTAGTTTTGCATAATTTTGCTCAATTGGATACTGGTTTTTTACCCTAGTCAAAGAGTGGATATCCAATAATATGAACTGCAAAAAATTTACCAATACTTTAGCCTGCAGAACTATCCCTAAAAGTTTAGGCCTGTTTTCTCCCTCATCAATGTGCTAAGATCTTATATCTTTATTCAGAAAATGCTTAAAAGTGAAATCTTTGAATAAAGATCTTATATTTTTGTGCAAATGTCTTTCATCACTCTTCTCTGATCAGAAGTATGAGAACAATGATGAATAGATCATCAAAGTTCTCTCATCATTGTTCTATATGGCAGAACAGTCCCAGTCTTCACACTTTTTGGTAACATCAGTGAGCTGTAAGATATTAGAACAAAGATGAGTTAAAAAACGATAATCTTTGAAGAAAGATGTAAGATCTTAGTGCTAAAAAACGGGCCTTTTCATTTTCCTAACCTAACCCCTTTCCAAGATGGCCAAAAGTAGAATTTTACCATCTTTTACACTAAAACAAAACAGATGAAATTCAAGAAGATTCAAAAAAGAAACAATCAATTACTTGCAAAAACTGCTTTGTTCACAAGATTTAAAATTGCCTTTATCAACTCCTTTTACATAACAAAAAGACAAAATAAAGAATAGGCCTAGAGAATTCCCATTCAAATGCATTTTGAAGATTCTTGTTCGACTTCTTCACTTTTACTTCAATTCCGGTTATGCTATTAGGCTGTGTTTTAATTTCGCATTTTTGGTCCAAACAAGAAATAAAATTTACCTAATGCTGGCCTCTCCTGAAGAGTTCCTTTTCGGTCCAAATGTTGTTGGAGGTATTATTTTTCTTCAAAATCTAATTAAGTTTGGTTAGTCCCTGAAAAACAGATCAATTTTTAAGTTGATTGTTCATTTAGAGTTCTAAGAAGGGCAAATAGGCAATTATTGGTCTCTAATGCAGTAAAAATATATGTTCTTTCGAATTATTATGGTACTGAAATGGTTCTCAATCTATTTAATAAACAAAGAAATGAATTTCAAAGCGATTTAAGACTTCTTTATATGACTGAGTAAAAATTTGTAGGCAACTCTACGCAAAACAAAACTATGCAAAAATTCGTTTTTCTCAATCTTTCCGCCGATTTTTGGTTGAAGATTGTTTTGAATTCGCAGTCGCAATTTACAATTCCGATAAATTCTTGTGGACCAGATTCAAATGTCTGGCCCAACGTCACGGTCTATGCTCTTTCTGAAAATAGGAGTATACTTTATATAAAACCATACTGATTGTTCTATATTTGTTGGGAGGCTTTGTATTAACGGAGCACCTTTCCGCAGTATTTTTAATTAAATACTTCGAAGTTAAGTGATAATTTAATGACGAAATTGGTCGCAAATTTTATTTTGAAGCCACGTAGGCCTCATCAGAGGCAAAGCTATAGCGTTGCCTATAGTAAAGGCCATACGGATCCAATGTTTTATTATTTATTATTTTTTTTCCCCAGAGGCACTTCATATGGAAGAGGTCGTCGTAGAAACTTCAAGGGGGGCTCATTCGATTGGAAATCGAGAGTTCTAGTGCCCTTTTTAATAGTTGAAAATGAATGGAGGGCAACTAGCCCCCCTACGCCCATCATTCCCCCAAACACATCCAATCAAAATATAGAGACAGTCATTTCGTTCAGCGTTGTTGATTTCCAGATAGAAAATATATTTTTGAGGAGGACACTCCCCCACAACCCTCAGGGCAAGGGTTTTGAGTTATGCCCTGGGGGTATATAATTTTCTTATAGAAGGCGTTGTCGTAGAAATTTCAAAACAGGCTCATTCGATTGGAAATTCAAAGGGCTAGTGCCCTTTTTAATAGTCGAAAGGGATTGGAGGGCAACTAGACCCCCCCACACCCATCATTTCCCCAAACAAATCCAATCAAAATATTGAGATAGCCATTTTGTTCAGCGTAGTTGATTTCCCGATAGAAAATATGTTTTTGAGGAGGAAACTCCCCCACAGCCCACAGGGCAAGGGTTGTTATGCCCTGGGGGTATATAAGGTTTTTTAGAAGGCGTTGTCGTAGAAACTTAAAAAGGCTCATTTGATTAGAAATTCAAAGGGATAGAGTGCCCTTTTTAATAGTCGAAAGTGATTGGAGGGCAACTAGCTCCCCCCCCCCCACGCCCAACATTCCCCCAAACAAATCCAATCAAAATTTTCAGATAGCCATTTTGTTCAGAGTAGTTGATTTTCAGATAGAAAATATGTTTTTCAGGAGGACAATCCCCCACAACCCTCAGGGCAAGGGTATTAAGTTATGCCCTGGGAGCATATAAGGTTTTTGTAGAAGGCGTTGTCGTAGAAACTTCAAAATAGGCTCATTCGATTGGTAATTGAAAAGGCTAGTGCCCTTTTTAATAGTCAAAAGTGATTGCAGGGCAACCAGACCCCCCTCCCCCACTCCTCATTTCCCCCAACACATCGAATCAAAATTTTGAGATAGCCAGTTTGTTCAGAGTAGTGTATTTCCAGATAGAAAATATGTTTTTGAGGAGGAAAATCCCCCACAACCCTCAGGGCAAGGGTGTTAAGTTATGCCCTGGGGGCATATAAGGTTTTTATAGAAGGCGTTGTCGTAGAAACTTCAAAAAAGGCTCATTCGATTGGAAATTCAAAGAACTAGTGCCCTTTTTCATAGTCGAAAGTGATATGAGGGCAACTAACCCCCCCCCGCTCACGCCACCTTTTCCCCAAACACATCCAATCAAAATTTTGAGACAACCATTTTATTAAACGTAGTTTTAAGTTCTGGAAATTAGTTCTTTAAGGATGATAACTCCCCCACAGCCCTCAGGGCAAGGGTTGTGGTTTAAGCGTTCTCCGAATCCTTCCCATTATTTCTTATGGAAGGGATGCTTGTATAAACTATGGAGAGGGCTCATTTGATTGGAAATTCAAAGTTCTTGTTCACTTTTTAAGAGTCAAGAGAGACTGGACGGCAACAAGCCCCCCCCCCTCATCCACGCCCTAAATGCATCAGATAAAAATTTTAGATAGACATTTTGTTAAATTAGTTCAAAGTTCTGATAACAAAAAACTCCAGTGTTGACACAGGGGGTAGGCGTTGTAAGCTATGCCCTGGGGGCATATAAACCATCAAACAATCATTAAATAAACAATCACTGCAAACAAACATACAATAGATATTAATGTAAATTAATAAATAAATTTAGTGCTGATATTAATGTAAATTAATATATAAATTTCTGCTGGGTGGAATTTAACGCGGGGAATTATCAGCAGTATAAGAAAATGTTCTTTGAGGGGGAGGAATTTCCCAGGGGTGGGTTTTCCAAATGTGAATTATTCAGGGAGGGGACGACTCAACTCATTGGATAATATTCTAAATTTTAAATCTGAAAGTAACGGGAATAAAGAATCAACGGAAATGTCAGAGATAGCACTTCAGGTTCCTTTAGACGATTTTGTTCATGTCTTTTAAAAAAATACATTATCAAAAGACAGATTATTTTCATTTGTATTACTTTCTCTGTGGCTGCTCAATTATGCATGTGAAGGGAGATCCTTCCCCCCCCCCACCCCGGGTTACGCTATAGTTTCAGTTTTTATCTAAAGGCATAAAATTGAAAGTAATGTGATAAAAGTATAACTCAAAATAACATATATAGAATAATATATGCACATAACACGGAACAATTGATCAAAATGGCATATTATGAGTTGAGGCTCACCCAAATGATGGCCCAGGGGACTCACCATTCCACAATATATTTAATCAATCCTGCAATAACTGAAAATATAAAGTATTTTTGTGTATTTTAACGTCTTCCACAACTCAACCGATCCAACATTCTACAGCCCAATGAGTCTGTCTAATCTCCTAAATCGGGAACGGAGGACTTTGAAAAAAGCCTCATTCGATTTAAATAGAAAGTTCTAGAGAGTTCTAGAGAGTTCTAGAGTAGAAAGTTCTTTTAAAGTCAAGAATAATCGGACAGTAAGTAACCCCCCCCCCCCACGCCATAAAAACTTGAAACTTTTTGTAATCAAAAACGAACAAATTAAAAAAAAACTTTCCGAAAAATAAGTTTTTCAAAGAAAAGTAAAGGCCATTTTAAATTTAAGCTCGGGAGATGCAAATACTTGTTAAAATTCAAACACAAAACGACCAGAAATTACTATTAAAGAGTAAATGAAACCCAAAACGAACAGAAATTAAATAAACAATCATAGCAAAAACATACAACAAGTAATAATATAAATAAATAAAAAGATCTTAAAGGGAGTAATGCTTAGATTGAATATGATTATCAAGCTTAGAACGAAAAAAACATTTTGCTATTAAAGTATAAATGAAACTTAAAACGAACAGAAATTAAATAAACGATCAATGCGAACAAACATGCAATATATATTAATGTAAATGAATAAATAAATCTTAAAACGAGTGAAACTTAAATTAATATGCAAATCAAGTTTGGATCGAATAAAAATAACTACAAACAAGAGTTTGGGTATCGCCTCACTGCAGAAGCCTAAAACCTACTGTGTCATTTGCGCTTTACTGAAAACAAATTATATTATAAATGTTTTCTTTTGTACTTAATGTTGAAAATAAATATTAAAATTACAGTAAAATTTTGAACTGATGGGCTTTCAATTAACATCACTATACATCAAATATTCAGTTTAATTTATTAGTTCTTTCCAAGATTGGTTAAGACAAATATAGTTTCACTACAAACAAAATTTGGATACTGCCCCCTTCCTTAACTGTAAAAACCTAAAGCCTTCTGCGTCATTGGCGCTTCACCGAAAAGGAATTACTCGTAATATATTACAGTAATATATTAGTAAATTTGTAATATATTACAAATTTATTCTTTTCCAGCTCTTACAGCATTGAAAACGAAAACAAAAAGTACGGTGAATAAAAATTTTGAACTGACGGATCTTTCAACAATTAATGTAAATATCTAAATAATATTGATTTTGATTTTGTTTATATTTTCCAAAAATGTCCAAGACTCAAATAGTTTCCAGTAAGACACCAATGACGCAGTAGGTTTTTGGCTTCTGCAGTGAGGCGATATCCAAACTCTTGTTTGTAGTTATTTTTATTCGATTCAAACTTGATTTGCATATTCAATTTAAGTTTCATTCGTTTTAAGATTTATTTATTCATTCACATTAATATATGTTGCATGTTTGTTCGCATTGATTGTTTATTTAATTTCTGTTCGTTTTAAGTTTCATTAATACTTTAATAGCAAAATATTTTTTTCGTTTTAAGCTTGATTTTTATATTCAATCTGAGCATTACTATCTTTAAGATCTATTTATTCATTTATATTATTGCTTGTTGTATGTTTTCTCCTATTATTCTTTATTTAATTTCTGTTCGTTTTGGGTTTCATTTATTCTTTAATATTAATTTCTGGTCGTTTTGACTTTCAATTTTAACAGGTATTTGTATCTCCTGAGCTTAAGTTTAAAATGGCCTTTACTTTTCTTTGAAAAACTTATATTTCGGAAAGTTTTTTTTAAAATTAATCAATAAAAATAGACATTTCGGCACTGTTTAGCTTGGTTTCGTATTGATGTAATGTTTGTGCTCTCTGTTTTTTCCCAAAAATTAAATATAAAACAACTTTTTTCAACTGAAAGTAACGAGCATTGTTAAGAGTTGAAACGAAAAAAAAATTATTCCATATATGACGAAGGGCTGTCCCTTCCTCAACTTTCAGTCCTTATCCTAAAGTCGTAAAGTTCTTTAAAAGTACTTCTTATTGAAATTCAATGAGTTTTGTGTTTGCGCAGTTTTTCTTGCAGAATTGTGTTTAAAAGTCAAACTTTAGCATACAGAGCGACAGTTGCGCAAAAGATATTCTGCCAATCATATACGGAATAATTTCTGTTCGTTTAAGTTTTAATTTTGTTCATTATTTTCAGTTGATTTTTTTTTCATTTAATTACTAACCATTTTTTAAATCATGGCAGGATATCCCATCCCAACCGTGTACAATTTTCTCTGGAGAATTGCTTCCTGAAACTGCCCCCCTCCCCCCAGGGAAAGTTCTTCTCATAGAAAATGCCACTGCAGAAATTCTTGTGTATTTCCCGATAACGAATACTATACGTGAACAACGGGCAAATTACGTAACTTACAGCCGTTTCCACAGGTACTGTAGGGGTCATGTCAACCATAAGAGCATAGTTATTGGACCTTTCAACTATACTGAATCAAAAAGCTATGTCGAAATGTTGATCGAATGTCTTTTGGGAAAAAAGGGCATGTGAGAGGGGATAGTTGCATTCAAATCTTTTTGGTCACTTGAAAAGGGCACAAGATTTTTTGATATCAGGTCAAATTAGCCCTCTCTGATCTCCGAGATCTGATCCTCTCTGATCTCTCTCTGATCACTTGCTCGATACGATCACTACAGGAGAGAAAAACAAATAAAGATGCATACGTGGTATTTCCTGTCATAAAATATGCAACATTCCACATTTTTCTATATAGGAGCTTGATATTGTATATTAGGGCTCTCTGATATGCTGACTCTGATGGTATGATTTTTGTTAAGATCGTTTGACCTTTTGGTGTTGTTACCCATGGGCTCTGGCAAGGGGGGGGGGGCAGGGGGGCCTTGTCCCCCCCTGGAAATTTGGGACTATAAAGTAATTATAATGAAACCAAACGAAAGAGGGCAGAATAGGGAAAAACATGAAAAAAAGTTTGTTGCCCCTTTGTTGGCTGCCTGCCAATATATTTTGACCCATAATAAGGAAAATATAAGTTCTAATTTGTGATTGAGTAACCCTTAACCAGTTTTCCAAAAAAAAAATTTCTATATGATTTGGTTGGAGTAAAAAAGTCAAATTCTTCATAGTAATGAATGGTAAGTAAATAACGATCCTTGTCAATAACGAAAGTATAAGAGCCTAACTATTGATAATATTCAATCAAAGAATCAGTTTTTTATGGTGAATATGGTCAATAGCGAAAGTATAAGAGCCTAACTATTGATAATATTCAATCAAAGAATCAGTTTTTTATGGTGATCCTAAATATGTATTTGTTTATTAGTAAGTAGTGCAGTTATTAGAACACAAGAAAGTTCGTATATTTATAGAAAACCCAAAGAAAACAACTAAATAAAGGGCAATTTTTAAGAATATGCTGTCAACTTTTGCTTGCATTACAAGACTACCCATGAGCTGATATATAAAGCCAATATAATCAGAAATGTTTCCCCTGATCGGAATGCTGGGAATTTCTGTATTTTCCCCCTGAACGGATACGTTTTTTGTGTTTTATTATCAATTTTTTCCCAGGAGTGATTGTATTTATTCAGTCGTCATTTTGAAAAAGATTTTATTTTGTGCAGTTATGAAGTATAAAAGGTTTCAAATATACTGGTCTTTGGTGTTCAAAATTAAATTAAAAATATTGAATTAAAAATTTTGATTTGATTTTCTTAATCTAAGTTTTAATGTTCTACTTTGATCAAACTACTTTGATAATACGTTACTTTTTATAAACACTGAGTCTAAAGGCATTAAATATTTTGGTGTTTGATAACCAAGTTCAAAACTGTCGATATTGTTAAGAAATATCCATCCAACGCTTCGGCATTGCTCAACAGAGCTAAATGCTGGGAGTTTATATCTAAGATTTTGTAAGTAGGCTATTGTTTTGTGTATTTTTTGTAATTACTTACTTTTTTCATTTTTATAATTTTACTTTAATTGACATTTTGTCTAGAAAACTTTTTGTCTCTAATCTTCATTGAATAAAAAAAAATTCAACTGAAAGTAAGGAGCAGAATTAAAACTTAAAATGAATAGAAATTATTACGTATATGACGGGGGTTGCTCCTTCTCGACACCTCACTCACTACATTACAGTTTTTTGGCACCTTAAAAAAAGTTACTTATTGTTCTAATTAAACAATCCTTGTGTGATGCTGAGGAGGGGGCAACCCCCCTCACATACGTAATGATTTCTGTTCGTTCTAAGTGTTAATGTTGCTCCTTTCTTTCAGATGAAAAAACATGTTTTTTCTGATTGTTTTTTACAAAAAAACAGGATAACTGGCTCCAGCTTCACGGAAAAATCTCCCTTCCCACAGAAATATCCTCCGGACAATTCAATCCTGGCGAAAATTTGTCCCGGACAATTACCCTTAATATCTCCACGCGTAAAATTGAATCGGTAAAGTGAATGCAAGACATATAAAGAAATTTCGTATATGAATTCTGATAAATTCACCCCGTGTAAAATTTCCTCTTAAAATTTCACCCCTGGAAACTATCCTCTCCATTGACAATTCTCAAAGCAGAAAATTCGTCCTCCCCTCCCTACCCAAAAAATATAATCATACTTCCCAATAAGAAAAAGAACAATGGGCGAATTTTATAGCCTTTCCCCAGGGGCTGTTGGGGGTCATTTTATCTCCGAAGACATAGTTATTGGGCCTTTCAACTATGCTGAACAAAAAAGCTATCTCAAAATTTTGATTGGACGATTTTGGGAAAAAAGCGGAGTGGGATGGGGCCTAGTTGCCCTCCGATTTTTTTGGTCACTTAAAAAGGGAACTAGAACTTTTCATTTCCGTTAAAATTAGCCCTCTCCCAACGTTCTAGGCCCACTGGGTCTATACGATGGTTAAAAAACACGAACTGTTTGATTACTTATCAAAATCCAAACAGAGATCATTGAAATATTGATCGTTTTTTCTGCGTTACCAAAATTATTGTATTCATAAGACTTTACAGTTTCACGAAATGTAATTAAACGAATAGAAAAAGTTTCTCACCTAGAGTAATGAGCAAGTTTAAAACTTAAAACAAATATAAATTACTCTGTATATAAGGGGGACTGCCCCCCTCTCGACACCTTTCTCATTAAAAAAAGTTTTTTACTGCTTTGAATTTTTTTTTCCAATTGCAAATTTTCTTTAAAAGCTTGGAAAAAAGCCAACTTCACGGCAAAGAGTAAAGATGTAAGGAGGAGAAAGCCCCCTTCATACAAAGAATAATCTTTTCAAATAGGTTTCAAATCTTTTTCTTGCTTTACGTTGAAAAGCTCTTTTTTTATTTAATTTCTGATGGTTTTCCAAATCATACCCAGGCCTAACCAAGATATAATTTGAGGTACCGGTCCCTTAAATCCCTGGTCAATTGCTTTTAAAATGTGTAAATCAATAATTATACGTTGGTTAGTACCGTCCTACGTTTAAATTTATGATTTCAATTTTGGATAAAATTTGAATATGCTTAAAAAATCGGTGATGAATAATAATTTTGGTGAAAAGTCCTTGTTTATATTAATAATAAAGAATTTTGGTTATTCAATAAAGAATTTTATAAAGAATTTTATTTAATAAAGAATTTTATAATTATATTTAATAATAAAGAATTTTGGATAAAAAGAATATTATCGTTTGTATGGATGGAAATTCTATGACCCTTTCGATCTTCTGCATAAATGAAGCCATCACAACAATGGGCGTAGGCAGCATTAGGCAGCATATTGTCTAGGGGGGGGGGGCAGTCGATAGCGTGATGGAGTTTTATCAACTGAATTTTCCAAACCATCTGATTTTTCAGCCATATCTAATTTAAATTTGAAGGTCTAGGGGGGGCAGCTGCCCCCCTGCCACCCCTCCCTACGCCCATGATCACAACCTCTACAATAGAGGTTGCATATATTTTTTAAACACATTGAAGTACTTCGTATAAATAGAAAAAGAAAAATATTGCCATTTAAAATTGCTGAAAACCAAGTTCCTAGCAGAATTTGCCACCCCAAGGAGGTTTTATGGCAGGGCTGATGATGACCTGGCTTGATTTTTCGACCTCTGTGCTGGTAGATATGGGAATGTAGCATATTAGCTGTATAGAGAAACATTCTAATTAATTCCTACACCCCCTTCCTCTTTCAACGTTTATCTGAAGCCTCATGAAGAGTAAGCAGTTTGTCCATTAAAATGTACTTTTGTAGGAATCTACCCTAACCCCTCCTAAGCAATGAATCACCCCCCCTCATTATAGCTGATACGAAATTACAGATCAACAAACGTAGCCTAATTTTATTAGAAAATAAAGGGAATTATTTTTGTTTTGAATCCAGAACTACCACTGTGTGGCATTACTTCTTTTGCAACTTGGAAGCCTAAAATATAGTTATTAATACTTTTAAATCAATTAGCTTTTCAGGATTTTAAATAGATTGCGAATTCGTCCTCTTCAGGGTAAAGTCGTAGTTTGGTGTTCTAGACCGCCTAAACTGTCACCCAGCCACCACTGCTACTTTGGCGTCTGGCCCCCACCTGGAAAATTTTCTGCGAAAATTTTCAAAATTCTGTTTTTAGATTTTCGGTTACTAACGAGCCGACTCACCCGTTCATTACATGCTAACAATAAACTCCGTGTCCATACAACCCCACAGGGCCAAGGGGAAGGCGTTTAAGTTATGCCCTAAGGGCATGTATGGTTCTTATGAAAGGGATGTTCGTATAAACTTCCTAGAGGACTCATTTGATAGGAAATTGAAAGTTCTAGTTCACTTTTTAAGAGTCAAGAGATTTAAGGGCAACTAGCCCCCCCCCCCAATGCCCTTTTTTCTGCAAACCCATCCACTACGACTTTTGAGATAGCCAGTTTTTTAAAAATTGTTCAAAAATTAGATTAGGGGTGGTTGTTGTAAGTGTTGTCCTGGCGGCGTGTATGGTTCTTTTGAAAGGGATGCTCGTATAAATTTCAGATAGGGCGCATTTGATTGGAAATTGAAAGTTCTAGTTCACTTTTTAGGTGTCATATTTGCAGGCAACAACCCCCCTCCCCCCTCCATACGAGGGGTTGTTGCCCTCGACTATTTTTAACAAAATAACTGTCTCAAAATTTGTATCGGATGCATTTGGGAAAAAGGGCGGGGCGACGGGGCTGGTTACCCTCCAATATCTTTTGACATTTAAAAAGTGAACTAGAACTTTCAACTTTCAATCAAATGAGTCCTCTCTAGGATTTACACGAGTATTCTACTACTACTACTAACAACTAACCGCAGCATCAAGCCGCCTGAGGCCAACACAGCTACGCAGGCTCCTCCTCCACCCCAATCAATTCAAAGCCTCTCTTTTTACACCCGCCCACAAAGTTCCCATTTCCTTTAAATCTTTCTTTATGACGTCCTCCCACACCAGGCGAGGACGACCTGCTTTCCGTTTAGCCCTAGACGGTTGGCCGAAAAGAACAGTCTTCGGCAATCTGTCATCCTTCATACGCACAACGGGCCCTTCGTATAGCCTATTGTTTGAAATACGGTTAGTCAGCCGGGTACCCAGAACAAACCTTAAGCAATTTCTCTGGAAAACATCTAGCAAATCTTCATCCGCTTTTCGGAGAGTCCATGCTTCAGAGCCATATTTGACCACTGTCATCACTGTAGCTTTTAATATTCTAATCTTGGCTTGCAGACTTATCTTCCTATTCTTCCAAACTTTTTTTAACTGTGAAAAAACACCCTGAGCCTTGGGTATTCTACTTTTAACATCTTCACTGCTCCATCCATCTTTACTAATAATACTACCAAGGTAAGTGAAGCTGCCCACCTGATCAATCTTTTCATTACCCAACGACACCTTTTCATCTTCACTTATGCCTAGCCTTAGTGACTTAGTCTTCCTAAATTTAATTTTCAAACCAATTCTAGCAACCTGAACTCACAAAACCTCTAAAACTTCCTAACCTCTAAAACCCTCTTTACTAATAATACTACCAAGGTAAGTGAAGCTTTTCATTACCCAACGTCACCTTTTCATCTTCACTTATTCCTAGCCTTAGTGACTTAGTCTTCCTAAAATTAATTTTCAAACCAATTCTAGCGCCCTGAACTCACAAAACCTCTAAAACTTCATTCATTTTGCTCACATTTTCATCTAGGATGCTTAAATCATCAGCAAAATCCAAGTCCAGGAGACTTTTACCTCCCCATTTGATTCTGTGGTCTCCCATTGCCTTTCCCGTGCTCCTTAAAACAAAGTCCATCAAAATAATCCATATAAAAGGGGATAGAACACAACCCTGCTTAACTCCTGATTTAATACGAAACCAGCTGCTAACCTCGTTTCCTAATGCCTCATTAATTACCACACTCACTTTTATCACCTTCTTATAAAGTGGCTTAATTAAGGTTTCCCTAAAATCCTCAGGTACTTCCCCTTTTTCAAAAATCATATTCATAATCTTCAGTAACTTATTTCTAACCTGAGAGCCAACATATTTAAGAAACCCATTTACCACCCTATCAGCACCTGGAGCCTTATTATTTTTTAATCCTTTTAGTACTGTTGCTAATTCATCCTCGCAAAACAAATCTTCCTTCACATTCAAGGTATCACAAACCTTTTCATTTTCCTCTATATCTTTTCCTGCAACTCTATCTCGGGTAAGCAAATTCCCGAAGTGTTCGGCCCATCTCTCTTTAGTTTTTTCCTTATCGCTAATTGCGGCCCCAGTCCTATCTTTAACTGGGCCAAGTCAGGATTGATTACTCCCACTCAATTTGTTAACATGCCAGTACAATATTGTACTATTATGCAGTCTAGCTTCATCTTCCAGATCCTCGCCAATTTTATCCATGGCCTCCACTTCACACCTCCTTAGTTCATATTTTAATGCTTTCTCCACTTTTTTTACATTCCTTTTGTTTTCATATGATCTATCACTCGGATAGTTCTTGTACAAGTCCTTTCTCCTTTCTATTTAGCATAGAGCTTTTTCACTTATATTCTTAGCTGCACTCCTAGCTTTCTTCCCTAATACACATTCAGCAACTTCATAAATTATTTTTCTAATATTATTCCAACCATCTTCCACATTATCAAATTTTAAACTCTAAAGTTTAGCATTCAACTGTCCCTGGAAAGTTTCTCTAAAATTCACTTCCTGAAGTCTACCAACATCATAACTTCCCGGGAGGTAGTTACCCTTCCGATATTTCAGCTTTAAATTAACCCTTGACGTTATCAGATGGTGATCTTTACTTTTAACATCAATGCCGGCACTCCTATATGCCCTAGTATCTTGTATTGATCCTGCCAGTCTTCGGTTTACTATAACCTAATCAATAAGGTTTGCTGTCTTACCATCACGTGAATAACATGTTAACTTATGAGCCATATTATGGCCTAATACCGTTTTGGGTATAACTAAATTGTTATATCTAAATAATTACCAAAGTCTATCCAATACTGTTTTCTTTTCTTACACAAAATTTACCCCCGCTAGCATACCATATATCTCTATTTCTACCTATCTGGGCGTTAAAATCTTCCAGTAATAACATGATATTTCTACCTGGGACCCTGTCTAGTTGCTCCTTTAACTGTAAGTAAAATTCATCTCTGAGTCACTAGTATCTCCGTCAGTCGGTTCTACAGGGGCGTATACTACTATTATTGATACCCTGAACTTTTTAGTCATAAAATGAGCAATTAGTATTCTATTATTAATACCTTCCCAGCCTAAACAAGACTTAGCAACTTCCTGATTCATCATGAGCCCTACTCCCTGTCTTTGTACCCCATCCTTCCTGCCTGAGTAAACAAATTCTGTATCACCTAATTTCATGCTTCCCACCCCTGGGATATGAGTTTCCGAAACTCCTAATAAATCCAGTTCGAATCGTCTGAATTCGTCAGTCAAAATGTCGATAAGATAGTCATTTTTTAACGTCGTAATATTCCAAGTTCCAATTTTTATGTTTTTTAAATCATTGAAATTATTTTTGCCTCAGGAAAAGCAATGATCCCGGATACCCGTGCAGGACGGGGATCACATATCTTCTCAAGTATACACCGAAGTGCTTAAGCCGGCTTAGAACCGGATAGCAAGAAGTCCCTGGGACCTCCATGAATAAAGGCTTTGTGCAATGCTGGGCCCATCTTGGTCACAACATGGTTTTCAGCACTTGGCGATGCTCTTCTATCAACAAGAGTCGAAATCCTGCACAGACAATCTCCAGCCTATTACCTCCGACTCATTATATATTCATGCCTACAAATTTTACGCTACTACGAGGAGGCAGCCCATAATAGATAAATTAGCCAGGAAGAGGTTTTTCAGCCCGAAGACGCCCGTCAAAACATACCAAGCCCAAAAAAATTGACCATTAGTCAGAATCCCATGCGAGTGCTGTGTCGTTTACTAGGCTACAATTTCCCTGAGGGGCGCCACTCCTCAAGTGGGAATAGAGTTGACTGCAAGGTCCCAGTCTTGCAGGTACCTCGAAAAGGTCGAGGCAGCCTTTTGCAGAGGCCGTTGTCCATAGATCTGGATCTTACGCCCTGCAACAGTTGTAGAGGATCCTCCCGCGATGGTGTTCTGCATCACTATGCAATTTAACCCATTACTGGGAGACGGTTTGTAACTCATGGGACTTGCGGACAAACCAGTGGGCCCTTTTGAGTGTACATTTGAGGGGCCTTCTTTCTCCTCCGCCTAAATTTATGACCTGGGCATGCTACTGCTCTACCAGCAACAACACATTTTGATATTTTAGTTGAGAACACGAATTGGACTAGGTTTATTGGACTGGGCATGGAGCATAGAGATCTTTTTCTTTAGATTTATTTTTTACTTTATTTTTGTTTTGTTTGTAATAAGGATGTTTTCATTTATTATTTTTGAAGTGTGTTGTGTATTAACCATGGCCCAGTAGGGTTTTAGTGTTAATAAATCATATCATATCTTATAATACCTTTTATTTGAAAATTAGTGTAGCATTTGTAGTTATCATTGGCAGGTGCTGTATTGTAATAAGTTTGCAGAACAGTGCAAGCAACCAATTGAGAGTCACGCATGTCGGTCGAACAGTGCATTTTAATACCAGTATATCTTAACTCTCACTGAGCCTTTGGATAAATATAGAACGAGTTTTGAGGGAGAGGGGAAAGTAGACATTGATGTCTAGTCCCCCTTCTATTCCCGGGAATATTTTTGGTCTACGCCTTTATTGTTGGTGCGAGGTGGCGGAGTAATAGTGCCCCTCCCATTGCGACAATCTTTTTCTGTGCAGCATAAAATATTACGTTCACATGCTCAAGGCATCCCGAAACTCGCTAGAAAATTTCTGGGGGGGGGGAGACATATAACAAGCTTTGTTTTCTGCGATTTTATATGTTAATATTTCTCTTTTCTTATTTATATACAATGTTTCAATGTATTTAAACATATGTATACAATGTGTTTAAACATCAAAGACACATAATGCAGAGGTTACAATGGTTTCAGTCACGTAGAAGATCAAAAGTCCAGCAGAATTTCCATCCACATGAACAACAACACCCATCTCTGTCCACCCGAAATTCTGTATTAAAATATTATTAAGAACTTCTTCAACAACACTACGACTAAATACCCATGGGCGCCCATAAGCTGAATTCCAGGGGGGGGCAAATTTGGTCTAATTGGCACTTTTAATGCTATATCAAAGAAATCTCAGAACAAAAATATCAAACTAAGGCAGCATCCTTCAGCCAGGGGGAGGTGGCACCCTGCCCCCCCCCACCTTATGGGCGCCCATGCAGATACCTACTAGTCACCCAAAAACACCAAATCCAGTGTATATACGTCATTGGGCATTAAATAGCCCGGAACTGTATTAGGATAGTGTTTCCACAATCCTTTTATGATTAAGGTACCGTTTGTCCTGCTAATCAAGCATTAACAGCTGCCCGCTGAGGAAAAACGAATTCTCCTTGATATATATTGTGCAGAGATGTGCCATGCTTTACAATATGCAGAATCTTGTGCTGTTTCATTGAAGTGTCGCCATCCAGGAACAGTTCCCAAGTGGCGTGGAAGTCAAAATCTCTCCCAATCTTGCTTTTCAGCAAAGTTTGGCTACATCTATGGATTGAATACGACCAACCCCGGTCCGGTCCTGCTAATTTCATCCGCATCGCAACAAAGAAAAAGTTTGCCAAGGAACTTCAGAACCACCGCAAGAAAATCATAGAACAGTCAGCACAAAAAATCAAAGGCAGCCCTTATTTCCTTTGGTCGATGCTTCGTCCAAGAATCCCCAAAACCTCCATGTCCGCTGCTGATGTTCCTCTATCTGAGTGATATTTCTTCTATGAGGCCGAAATCTCTTCACCAGACCCCCAACTTGAACACAAATATGCTGAAGAGCTTGACCAACTTTTGCATGGATCCTTTGACTGATTTTATAGTATCCGTAACGTCTGTGACTGATGCTATTATGCACCTTAAGTCAAAGTGTTCAAGAGGCATAGATGAAATTCACGCTCTACATATCAGAAATGGTGGTCATGCGCTTTTAAAACATCTCACGATACTGCTGCAGATGATTTTTACACAAGGCTTTGTTCCGTCAACATTCTGCGTGGGATATCTTTCTCCTAGTCCAAAAGCAAGAAAAAAAAAAATCTCCAATCAATGTACATCTTTCGGGCCCAAAACTGTATCAACCAGTTTATGCAAGCTTTAGGAACTACTGTTCATAAGAGGGCTTGAAGAAAAATGCTACACGCCTCCATATCAATTTGGCTTTTAACATGGCATTGGATGTGTAGGCACCCTTGCAGTTTTTGCTAATGCTCTGCTTTATGCTTCTTGTACAGATAGTTCACTCGCCTTGGCCAGTCATAATGTTCATCACGCCTTTGCCTCCCTGATCCACCCCCTTATGCTTTTAAGGGCTGTTAAAAGAGGAGTAAATCCGGCTATCTTCAGATTTCAAAGGGATGTGTATGTTAAGCAACAAGTCCGTCATAAAATCCCTCACAAACGAGGCGAAATGGCAAGGCCACATGATAGAACTGTACCATTTAAGAGAGGAGCTAAGCAAGGTACAATTGCCTTACCTAGTTATTTCAATGACTATGTCCCCGAAGGTCAGGACCAGTGTGAGATGTATTGCGTTCTTTCTGGAAAGAACGCTCTTTCTGGAAAGAAATATCTCCTTAATCACTTCCTTCCATAAGAACCATATATGCCCCCAGGGCATAATTTTAACCCTAGCCCTGAAGACCTTTGGGGGAATGCCATGCTAAATACCATGCTCAAAGATATAATTTCCAGAGCTTTCAACAGCGTTGAACAAAATGGCTACCTCAACCCGATCACTTTTGACTATTAAAAAGGGCACTAGCCATGTAAATTTCCATTCGAATGAGCCCTTTTTGAAGTTTCTACGACAACGCTTTCTATAAAAACCTTATATGCCCCAGGGCATAACTTAAAACCCTTGCTCTGAGGACTATGGGGGAGTGTCCTCCTCAAAAACATAATTTCTATTTGGAAATCATTTATGTAGAATAAACTGGGTATCTCAAAATTTTGATTGGATGTGTTTGGGGAAATGGTGGGCGTGGAAGGGGTATTCGTTGCCTTCCAATCACTTTTGACCCTTAAAAAGGGCACTAAAACTCTCGATTTCCGATCGAATGAGCCCCCTTCGAAGTTTTTACGACGACTCCTTCCATATGAAGTGCCTCTGAGGGGGAAAAGAAAAAACATTGGAGTCGTTTATCCTTTACTATAGGCAACGCTATAGCTCCTGCCTCTGATCCATTCTATGAGCTGTACCCCCACAGGCACTTCTGCAACACAGGTAGCAGATTTCAAGCACAGCCCTCTGACGTCACGGCACAGGTAGGAAAATAGCATAGGATTTTTAAAGTAATGCCTTCTGACGTCGCAACACGCCCTGTTTCTTCAACACAGATAGGAAATTAAACTAGGAAAAATATCATAGGATTTCAAGCGCATGTTTCGTCATGCGACACACCCCTGTGTATTTCAAGTGGAGCCCTGTTAGATAACGCCACACACCCTAACGCTTTAAATAGGTTCATAGTATTTCTGTGACATGCCCTCGGACGTTCCAGTGGTAGACTTCCCAGGTGTTCTATTATTATAGTTTTTCTATTACCCCATCTACTTGTCTAGACAGGCATTTTATAGCAAAATCTTGTCTAAACATGTTTCCAGGTGGTAGAAGCCATTTTTATTGATCGAGAGTTAGTTTCTTTCTGAAAGTGGGATAGTCAACATTGAAATGGATGCTAATCAATTATTGATTATTGAAAGTGTTGATGAAACGGGACCTAGAGTGCCTAAGTTGGTAGTGGAAATTACAAGGGGCTGCCGGCTAACCCTAGAATGGGACAGGATGTATGCTGTATATGCTATAACATTAAGCAAATTCAAGTTGGAAGAACAATTATGCTTTGCGGCTAAGGTGAATATATACAGAGATTAAGGTGAACATATACAGAGACTGCAAGATAATTTCGGAGACCACACCGCCTTTCCATGACGATAAACAAAAGTTCAAATAGGGATAAAATCCTTTTTATAGACAGTGATGATGAAAACAGTGATAGAAATTCACAAAAAAATACCAGATATTTTGGTCACACATGCAGTGACCGTCATGAGTAGTAAATATGCGACTGAAAAATCTGGTATTTTGTTGTGAATTTCTATCACTGTTATCATCATAATTGTCTATTAAAAGGATTTTATCCCTATTTGATCTTTTATTTAGAGACTACAAGATGGATTAAAGCGCTAGTGAAATATATTGAAGAGAATATTTTATAGAAAACGGTTAATCTGCATTTGGTAGTGAGAGTGTAAGCGTAAATTATGCAATCCGTGTAAATTGCATAGAGGATATGCAGTGCAAATTAAAGACTGTAATCCAGGTCTTGAAGAGATTTGTGACTCTCATAATAGAAGACTCTTATACTCCAATTTTCACTATGATAAATGTGATGTATTGGAAAATACTTAACCTGGCATGATTGCGAAAAACACTAAACGTGAGTTCGGTTTATTTTTTAGAGGCTGGTATCGTCGTGGCTTTAAACTGTTTTGGGAAGAAGAACCTGTTCTACGCTTCAATTTCTGGAATAATAAAATAGTGTAGTTTTTACGACATCACTGTGAAGATACTGGCTACTTTGGTTATAAACCTATAGACTTTTATTTGGCTGTTACAGAAAGGGATTCTTCACATAAGAATTTTGTCTGTGACATTGCCTCAAATAAGCAAATTGAAACACGTGAATTTTATCATATGACTCAGAGTAGTATTATTGTTTTTACAAAGAGATTTAATAAAAAATGGTATTACCATATATGGTAGAAAATTTAATCCTGCTAATGCATGCCAAAACGCACACAAGTTGAACCCTGACGAGGTGTCGGCACTTTTCGTTTCTGGTGATTAATTTTACGTAGAAGAAGAAATCTAAAGGACACAGTGTTTTGTATATATACAAATTGTATTAATAAACAAATTTACATGGATTTTTAAAGCATTTCACTATTAGGGCACCGAAATTTATATTATAGAGATATGTATGAGTGTTTTCAACAAGAAAGAGGTTCAGTCGAGGATTGTCGCCATAAATCTTGAAGAAATCCATGTAAGTATGTCCATGTAAGTATAAAATATAATAGGGCATGAAAACCACAGCTTTTTGTTGATAGATCTTGTACCCGTTTCCAATTTTGAATAATTGATTTTCCGCTCTGCTCAAGAAAATTTTTAATGTGAGGTGTGTAGAATGTATACGATAGACCAAGAGGATCAAAAAATTCTATATTCTTTCTAGTTTGAAAGAGGCATAACCAATGCCCCGTCTTTACCGTTGATGGACTGCTATTAACAATGATCAGGATATTGTCGGCACGTTGACTATGCTTCCATATTGAATGCACTGATTATTTGATTCATTTTCATGGTGCCAAGTCTAAAAAAAACTTCCGTCAGGGGTAATTTCCTAATAGGTTTTAAATTAATTTAGCGAGATTACTGCAATACCTTCCTCCAATGGCTCGGCAAAGGTACACACTAAACTTACATTAAACTTCCGGGCAATACTCATATCTTGAGTACCGGACAAATCCAATACAATAATGCCATGAGTTTTCGCAAACATTTCTTTACTTATACCATTTTCGAATAATTGAGAATCTCGATCTAGGGATTGCATTGTCAATTCATATAGGGTCCTGTAGGAATTATCAATGGATAATTTATAGAGCCGAACTCCGTTTACTTTACACACAAGCGACGAAAGTTCAAACAGTTAAAATTTATGCGGGGAATCTGTCCATGATCCAACAGCGCAAGCACTTTTTACAAAAGCCAATGCCAATTTTGAAGGAATTTCGCCATTGGTAAATTAAGAATCGGTATAGGTAAGAGTACCCGTAGCAATATGGCACTGATTCGTGTTTGTCTGAGGCACAAGCAATTTGACATTATTTTCAGCAGGTCTTAATTTTTCAATTGCCAAAGCTACAGAACTCATAACTTGTTGTTTACAAACATTGAGTATTGCCGACATGGGAGAGATTGTTACATCGGGTGCAGCGCCCAGTACTTTTCGCATAATATAATTGGATGGTGCGAGTTGTAGTTTTATGTTAATACTTAGATTGGGAGGCAGCCAATGAGGTGTATTAAATATCTCATGATTTTGTTTCCCAACTAAATGGAAATCTTTAGTTGTCGCATCTCTAAGAATATTAGTGACGCCAGTATTTGTTTTATATTCATGACCCAGGGCTTGTCCCCTCAACTGCTTATAAGACATTGAAGTCATCAGCATGAATTGTATATAACTTGCATAATTTGAAAGATTATTGCTCGTGCTCACCGATGTTCCGTTTATGTGGACACTTATTCGTCGAAATAAACTGTGTAGTGCACAATTTTCGTAGGCTAATCCCTCGGCTGAACTAAGTTTTTCATTGTTAGATTTTTTAACAATGACATTTAAATCTATAAATGTCAAAGTCAAATAAATAAAGTAGTCTTCATTGGGATAAATTTTAAAATGGACATTTTCAGAGAGCGGCTGTTGCGGGTAAAATTGTTCATAGTATCCATTTTTTACACTGACATCTATATTCACCGCATTGAAAAGATTTATAGATGAGATGACTGAAGGCTAAGAATCTTTATGTGGTAGATATGACAATTTTTCTAAGGAAAGAATTCCTTTTTGGATCTTTTTATTTTCTTTGATGCTTTACGCTTCCGGGTTGACTTGAGACTGATGAGTGATGAGGTCTTTCGAACACTTTTTAAACCTTTTCCGCGTAGTTTCAATCGCTCGCCAAGGGATCGTGCGTTCGACCTGGGATTTTGCGAAACACTTTCTTGAATATCCTTCCCAGAGCCCCAATCATGTAACCTAGAGGACGCAAAATCCGTTGCAACCGGTGCAATATATTTTATCAGACAAGGGTAGTACAGAGTGAAACAGCTTTGCAAACCAACTGCCGAGACCGTACCCGGACATTGACGAATGACCCCTGTAATAGTACATTTCATGGCCCAACTGTCGTAGTCATGGAAAAGCAACAAAGCAATGAATATCAGGACATAAAAACAGAGTTTTATTAGCAACTTCACTGAATGGGTAATAAAAGACATGTAATTACAGCTAAACCTTTTGTTATTGTTAGAGGATCACCACATTCACTTCTTAATGTTAACTGACAGAACTCCAAATACGATGTGTTGACTGGAATGTATTGAAGGTGCTTTATATTTTAGTGGTGAATATTGCCATTAGAGGTTTTTCGTTTAAGAACATGTACGAAGGGGACATTAGTATTACCAACTCTTGATCTCTCAACAAAGGAAGCGTAAAGAAATATACATCTGTCCGAGGAGAAGGCAGATGGATACTCTGCGAAGATCACACGATTCATGCCACTAGCGCTTCCTTCACTTTTGCCATGGATTACATTTTTTTTAAAGCCAAGAGCTTCTCTTAGATTATCGTTGAGAATAACCTTTTCATTGTCAATAGGTAAAGTAATTATGATTTTACCCTCTTCCTTTGAATAATTGAATTGAAAGGCCCCATTTTTACGATGTGAAATTTTTTGTTGATAGCACGATACAATTTGTTCATAGTCCCAAACTCCTTATATGATTATGTGACAAAGGGGTAATCAAATGAATTCATATTTTCAACTACATATTGATCGTTAATGATTGGCCAATCGAGTGGTCTAATTTTTATCTCGTATGTACGGTCTTTTCTCAGGATATCATAAGTATTTTCAAGAATACAATCAACAAGAGCAACTTCATACTTTCCCTCAAATTTGATGGCAGAGGAGAGTTTTGTCCAAAAATCGCTTGTTTTATTCAAATCGTAATAAAGAGGATCGAAAACGTTGGACATGAATGTCACATAAAAACCTTCAGACATGATGAACGTCTTCAGCGGGTATCCACGAATCAACATCAGAGTTGTATCCTGCAAACAAGTAACTGTTGCTTACCCTTGCGCGTACGACTCTTTAATACTTTTTCAATTTGATAAATTTTACTATTTCCAACTTTTTGTAATTAATAGTCATAAAAACCACCAAGAATCTCTTCATCTTACATAACACGAAGACGATACGTTATAAGTTTAATGTCCAAGACTTTTGACACTTTAAAAAGTTCAAAGGACGACAAGTAATTTCCCTTTTAAAAAATATTTCTTGTACGATTGATTCGAACAGTATCAACAACATTAAATTTTTGCCCCTGCCGCTTTGTTAGAATATTGTTTAAGGAAAAGTGTATTGTCACTACGATGAACTTTAATAGGACTAAAATTGAACAAGGATCGATGAGGGCATTGATTACACATCAACATAAATTTATCTAGATCATGAATAAATGCAGCTGTATTTTTCAATGTAAGATATCTTGAAATTAAAAGTCAATTTTTTCATATTAAACTTCAGCAGATGCCGCCTTTATAGGATTATGACTATGATAGAGTATTGTATTATATTTCAAAAGAACCCTTTTTACATGTGGATGAACAAATTCACTTCCCCGGTCTGTTTGAATTTTTTTATACCAACCTTTTTAAAAATGGATTCAAGGGTCTTAGCAGCTTCAATGCCTCTCTTTGTCTGCAATGGAACTGCATATGCATAGCGACTAAAACACTTGCTGCAAGTGAAATAAGCGTTTAGAGTTATGTCTTTGTATCACGTTTAAGGACGAAGGATCTGCCTATAATATACGCAGAGGGTGAAAGACTTTAGTTTTTCGATAGTGATGACCTCTTATTCTATGATTTTGATGAAGAGTATAACTGGGTTCCTTTTGTAAATACTCTTTTGCTGCTTCTTTTTAATTCCAGTAACTTGGGGAAGTGTAGTGGGAGAACTGAAACTTCCTGGCTCTCCAATATTTTCCTAAACACCTTTCAAAACTTGATCCATTTTGAACATAAGGCGAGGTATAAACCGTCTGCTACCCTTTTGCGTATTACCGGGTGAGTCAATACGTGTTCGCTTTTGTCTAGCTACCGTTGTCATCAAATCGTTGTTTCTATTAAGTGTACTAGTATTTTCAAGGAAAGATTTAAAATATTTATCTTCTACCTTTAATGTGGTTGATGGACTGTGTTCCTTTAATTTCTTTAGAATTTGGTTATTGGTAATAAGACTTTTAACGACTTTAATAAATTATATAAATGACTGTCAATGGAATCGACTCTTTTATGATTTGCAATCTGGTCTGGTAACAAATCAAGTAAATTGTAACCCTTGTCCTGGATTATAACTTAATTCTTTTCTTAGTCAATTTGTTCATTTTCAGCGAGATACGTCAAGATTATTTTACCTTGTTCATGATAGGATGGAGGAAACAAGTCAACACTTGTTAAGAACACGACTCGAGGGTGGTGAGAGGGTACTACCACATTGACACTACCTGACTTCAGATCAAGTTGAATGTGTAAATTATAGAAAGCAACTCGGTCTGGAGAAAGCTCTATAGTTGGGGGCCGGGAAGGGGGCCGTATATGGGGGGAGAAGGGCCGTTTTTTTCGTCGCCAGCTCAACACTACCTTGTTTTCTAGTCATTTATATTTATATCTATTTATATTTATTTATATTTTTTTGTTGCGCAAATCGGTAATTTTCAAGTGTTTAATAAGTGTTTATTTATTTTTTGTCACCTCGGCCTCGGGCCCCCGTCCGCTAGCCACCGGCCGGGCCGCGGCATCGTCCGCTGACCGCCGCGGAGACCTTCTGTCCACTGGCCGGCCAGGCCGTGATAAATTGCTTATTTAAATGTTTTTTTATGTTCATTGCAAATATACAGTTTATGCTGTTTCCACTACCATTGTATATATATTTGTTAATTAAAGAAACCAATGTATTTTATTTCCTTTGGGTATTTATTAAACAGATTGAGGTTATGTCTGGTTAGTTGCACTTTGACATTGGAGGAGTATGTTTCAATTTAAAACGCCATTCATATCATTTCTTTGCGGACCGTCCATGTCTGACAAAACAGTACTATTAATGAAAATAATTTAAAATCGTGATAAAATATTTTTAGAGAATCCAAAAAATATCTATTTTTGATATAGTGTTTGGCAAGAATCTTGAGACAAAATAAAGAAGATTGATCCAAGCATAAAATTCATACAAGGACTTTACGTGTGCACTAGTATTGTGCCAAACTCTATTCTATTATTGAATATTTAGCTGAATATATTGAAGAATAGTCACATGGAAATGTTACAATTATTGACGGGCCGGTCCCATCACAAAAAAATTCTGTAACTGTTGTGCTCCATAATCGTTCTCATCAGAGTAAATGTATGAGAATACTTGCTTTGAATTGTACCTACTAAATTATCTATAGAGTTGTTCGTGATTCAAGTTTTCCTATAACTTTAAATAAACAAATCTACCCTGACGAACCCAAATTTATTCTTTCGGTGTACAACCAAGCTACTAATAAACCTTATGGCTACATTTTATTGGACCTGAATCAAAACTCGCCCGAAGAGTTTTGTGTAGTCTTTGATATTTTCGATAATGAAATTACTGTATATATACTTGCGAATAGTAAAAAAGGTCTTAGTCGCTATCATGAATTTGAAAAAGCCACATGAACATCGACATTTATTTTCCTTGCTAGTCAATTCGAAACCGCGGCTTAGGAAAGCAATACTCAAAAATGGCGTTGACAAGGAGTTTTTTAATCTCTTGTCGAAACCTTGTTTAAATTTAACGGAAGGTTATATTCAACTGTCAGATGATGTTAGACAACAGACAAATCAACATCGGTCACTTGTACGTGCTCTAGCTTGCAAAAAGAAAGCAGATTGTAAAAGAAATGTCTTGTTCAAGCGGGTTGTAATTTCTTTTCATTGTTACTACCGAAAGTCTTCGGACTTTTAAACACTATTCTCTAGAAATGGTGAATTTTTTTATGTTCATGGCCACTACCTGACTTCTGATCGAGTTGAATGTGTAAATTACATAAAGCAACTCGGTCTGGAGAAAGCTCTATAGTTGGGGGAGCGGGACAGGGGCTGTCTGTGGGGGTAGGATGGCCGTTTTTTGGGTCGCCAGGTCAGCACTGCCTTTTTTTCTAGTCATTTATATTTATATCTATTTATGTTTATTTATATTTTTTTTTGTTGCGCAAATCGGTAATCTTCAAGTGTTTAATAAGTGTTTATTTATTTATTGTCACCCCAGCCTCCGGCCTCCGTCCACTGGCCACCGGCCCGGCCGCGGCATCGTCCACTGACCGCCGCAATGCCCGCCGCAGAGACCTTCCGTCCGCTGGCCGGCCCGGCCTTGATAAATTACTTATTTAAATGTTTATGTTCTTATGTTCATTGTAAATGTATATTTCATGCTGTTTCCACTGCCATTGTATATATATATATTTATTTATTAAAGAAGCCATGTATTCTATTCCCTTTGGGTATTTATTCAACAGATTGAGGTTAGATCTGGTTAGTTGAATTTTGACATTGGAGGGGTATATTTCAATTTAAAACGCCATTTAGATCATTTCTTTATGTTCATGGCCACTACCTGACTTCTGATCGAGTTGAATGTGTAAATTACATAAAGCAACTCGGTCTGGAGAAAGCTCTATAGTTGGGGGAGCGGGACAGGGGCTGTCTATGTCCGACAAAACAGCACTATCAATGAAAATAATTTAAAATCGTGATAAAATTTTTTTAGAGAATCCGAAAAATATGTATTATTGCTATAGTGTTTGGCAAGAATCTTATGACAAACTCGTGATTGGTTATTGGTGATTTAGCTGAATCTATTGAAGAATGGTCGCAGGAAATGTTGCAATTATTCACGGTCTGGTCCCATCAATAAAAAATTTCTTTAACTGTTGTGCTCCATAATCGTTTTCATCAGAGTAAATGTATGAGAACACTTGCCTTGAATTGTACCTTCTATATTATCTATAGAGTTGTTTGCGATTTAAGTTCTCTTATAACTCTAAACAAACAAATCTACCCTGGCGAACCCAAATTTTCACTTTCGGAGTACAATCAAGCTACTTATGAACCTTATGTTTACATCTTATTGGACTTGAATCAAAACAAGCCTTAAGAGTTGGGTGTAGTTACTGATATTTTCGATAATGAAATTACTGTATATCTACCGTTGAATTGTAAAAAAGGTCATTAGTCGCTATCTTGACCTTGAAGAAGCTACAAGAACATCGACATTTATTTTCCGCGCTAGCCAATTCAAAACCTCGGATTAGGAAAGCAGTACTCAAACATGGCGTTGACAAGGAATTTATTAAACTCTTGTCGGAACTTTGTTTAAATTTAACGGAAGGTTATATTCAACTGCCAGATAATGTTAGACAACAGACAAAGCAACATTGGTCACCTGTATGTGCTCTAGCTTGCAAAAAAAAAGCAAATTGTAAAAGAAAAGGTCTTGTTAAAGCGGGTGGTAATTTGTTTTCATTGTTACTACCGAAAATCGACGGACTTGTAAACACTATTCTCTAGAAATTGCTAAACCTATAAATTGACGCCATTTGAACTTGCCCTTTCAGCTAAAGAGCACTTTGAAGATAATCTTTGTAGTTAAGTGAGTTTAAGATTGTAAAGTAAAGTTGTATTTGATGCCTTATTACTCCCTTTATAGGGGAGATAATTATGGTCCCAAGGTAAATAAACTTTGGTAGTGTGCCTTAGGCTGTGACCTGAATAATTGGGCGTACCAGCTGGGACTATTCAAGGGACTAAAATAAGATTGTAGAGAGGTTGGCTATAATATAGTACTTTTATTTATCCAACTCACAAAGATACAGGGTCTGACAATATATAAGCTGCTGTGACTTGTTATCCCAGGGAATCAACATTTATAAGAATAGTATGGTAAGATATAATATAATAAGACACTTGAACACTTACGATATTTGACATATATTCCAAGGTATTTCTAAAATAAACGGATCAGAGTTCAGTCCGACATAAAATTAGGATCAGGCTCCCCTTTCCCATAAAATGTATCTTTTATACCAAGCATCAGCCACATCTTATTGTGCCCACTGATGCACATAGCAAGGAAATGGTGATTTCTCAATTTTCTATTCAGTATACACGTGCCAGTATGTGTTCTTTATCTTAATAAAAAGTGTTATTTCAAAAACTTTGTATTTGCGTCTTAAAGTTTTTACTAAAATACAATTTTGACTTAATTAGACAGCGTAACCAAATCTTGATAAATTTATTAACAATAAAACAATTGCCAATGATGAAATATTAATTTTGCTTCAAAATGCCCTGCAACGTATCAACAAACATAAACCTTGTATTGAAAAACCGCTCAAAGTTAATGTCATTGATTAACGTGCTGAAAATAGTTAAACTTTGAAAACACTGACAAAAGAAGATTTATTAAAAAGACTTTTGAGTCTTCAACTTGATCTGAAGTCAGGTAGTGGCAGTGTGGTAGTACCCTCTCACCACCTTCGAGTCTTGTTATTAACAACTGATGACTTGTTGCCTCCATCCTATCATGAACAAGGTAAAATACTCTTGACGTACCTCGCTGAAAATGAACAAATTTACTAAAAAATGAAGTTATAATCCAGGACAAGGGTTACAATTTAATTTTAGTGGCAAAAACAAGTAGTGGCAATGTGGTAGTACCCTCTCACCACCCTCGAGTACATAGACTTTGTACGATGTGGTAGACATGGCATTTTTTTTAACCCAAAATGTATAGTTATTATATTTCAAAGAGCGAATAGCCATGACACTCGCTCTTGGAACTAAATTATTCTCTATACAATTTCTATAAACAGTCATGGTAAATTTTTTTTTACATAGTACGACGGCACCCCCTTGCAGACTTTTTTGGTAGTCTCATTGTGCGTTTCCACACAGTACACCTTCAGACCTGGAAATACGCCATGGGATACCAAGTCATTCCCCGTCTCGGATTTTAGTTTCAACAATTGATTTGGGGCCTGGTGTTTCACCAGCACCGGATAGAGGGACTCATCCCAGTTAGTGTAATCCATCCGAGAGCTAATTTACTCTCCATTTTCTAAATCGTGTAGAAGGTTATCTGTTTCAATTTTCAACAGGAGTGAATTGGTGTCTCCATAATACACCTGAACTTGTTCCATCCCTGGTCTTTGGATCTTACACACATTGTAATAAAACTCCAACATGAGTTTGTTTGAAATTTCTAGAATGGCACTGCCAGTGGAAATGTTTTTATTTAAAACTACATTTCTCTTTTTTCTGTGTAAAAGGACCATATTTAAGTCTATTGTCTTGAATGATGTGAAGTTTGGATCCAGAATGATCCGGGCACATTCAGGTATGGCTCGAAGGGGGGGGGGGTGATACATCCCCCTGCCACTTGCTAAGTTCTATCAGTCGTTTATTTTGGCCTCATCCAGGTCCCGGGTGCTCATCTCAGTCAGTGACAGTCCGAGTCGTTTTTCTTCCTCCTGGAAAGACTTTCACTCAAAGACAAGGTCGTTTAAATTAAACCAGGTTTCATAACCCCGTTAGGTCTCTGGTGAAATGATTCCCAAAGGGACTGGACTGGCAGCAACTCACTTTGTTTTTAAAACCTGTTCTTACTTGCATATAATTTTTGTCCCAAAGGGATTGGACTGGCAGCAACTCGCTTTGTTTCAAAACCTGTTCTTACTCGCATATAATTTGTGTCTGTCTCAAATAGGTCGTTCAGATTTAGCCTGTCAACATTATTGTAGGCTAGTTGTTAAAGTGAAGTCTGACTGGATAACATGAATAAACCGAAAGTGAGAGACAAGGTTACGTGCATGGACTGTGGGTCAAACTTTGACTACGAGTGGAAAAGAAGGCATGAAATTTCTAAAATCAATGGAAAAGCAATCAGAATTCAAATGACAGGAGCCCCTCGAAACCCCTTTGAAGCAAGTCTATCTAGGACAGTGAAAAAAGCTCGATTACAAAACGAGTCTGAGGTTGAGGTGGATACAGCACTTGAAAAGGACAAGGAAGATTTGGCCATGTACCCAGAATTTGTTTCCCAGGGCAGGGGTGGCTCTGAAGACGCTAGAATAGCTCATTCAAGTCGGGAGGTAAGTTTTTGGCTACGACTCTAGTGAAACATAGTTACAAACTCGGCTTGTCTGCAAAACTTTCCGTGGAGATGTTTCGTGGTGGTTTCTTGTGTTAAAGAAAGTTATAATGATAGAAATCTTTCTTTAGGTTTTGTTATTGTTATTAAATTTAATAGTTTGTTTTAGTTCCTTTTTTTTGGGGGGGGGGGAGGCAAGACGGGGCACTATTTGGAAAAGTTTTATGAGTTGGTAAGAGATAGCCACCGTAAGAAGAGTTTCCTGTGGGGGAACGACACCCTTTTATACGGTTAAGGCAACTTTTTTATAATGGAAAAGTTTTAGGCAGTGTATGGAGACTTATTGTGTGTCCAGTTCGGCTGCTAATTGATATTTAAAAAAGTGTAGGTGACGCATAAAAGTTAAGAATTAGATTTGTTGCTTAAAGTAAATTTGTTGTCACTGAGAGGAGAGGAGGTGGGATTAAAAAAAAAGGCGTATTGTCGAAGTAAAAACAAGACCAAAGATTTCAAAAATGGAATCCCAAAAATGGAATATTTATTGGACTTCTTGGTCCAGACAATCGGGTTTGTAGATTTCCGGTCTTCGCCAGACACGTAAGCATGTTAGCTTTTATTCCTAATCAACCGCTTGAAAATGTAAAAAAGATGATACCGAAGTGGGGTTTTCGACGGATGACGACCAAACGGCTATACCGCTGAGAAGACCAAGTTCAGATATGGATTCAGCAGCTATGTTTACGCCTAAATATCATCTCCAGTTGACAATCGAATTTAGAAAAATCTTTTACTTTTACTGAATTCCCGATTTTAGCAATTCCGTGCGAACTACTTGTCCGACAGGATAATAAAGTTCAAAAACAGATTCAGCGTGTTTCATTACCCCGTTATCGAAATTCTAATTAATATCATAAAAATATTTTTACCAATTTTGGCCGGATTCCGGGCAAACTAATTGTCCGGCAAAAATATAAAGTGACGGATAAGCAAGTATGGATTCAGTATGCAATTTTACTCTATTTCAAATTTATAATCGACTTCATAACAAACTTATATTTCTAGTACGCTAAATTTCCAGTTAAAAACGAATGCGGTATGTCTCCTTACCCCTTATACTTCGGATTTTGTTTCCGTTTTACCAAATTTCCGGTTTTGGCAGGATTCTGAGCGAACTACTTGTCCGGCCCAAAAAAACTTTAGATACAGATTTAGCATGTATTTTTACCCCTGTACCGAATCTGTAATCGACTTGCAGACACATTTTTATTTCTTCCAGATTTCCAGTTTCGAACTCATTCCGGGCTAAATACTTGTCCGGGAAGAAAATAACGGTCAAAAATGAATTCAGTATGTGTCCTTACCCCGACATCGAACCTCTAATCACCTGCAGATACAACTACTGTTGATCATTTTTCCGGTTTTGGCTGGATTCCGGGCGAAGTATTTGTCCAGCGAGAAAATTAGTTTCAGATATGGATTCAGTATGTCTCCTTACACCTCTAAATCTACTATGTTATATACTATTAAAATATCTTTAACTAACCCCCACCCCTGGTTATAGAGCTACATAGCCCATCCACGAAACTAACCTATACTTTGAACCAAATAATCCCCACACTAAGTTTGACCAAAACACATATAGGCCTACACCTTCGAGAGTTATCATGCTTACAGACGGACAAATTGTACTAAGTCACAGATATCCCGTCACTTACGTTTGGGATCTCAAAATTTTAAGATTCTGCATCGAATATTTAGGAACAGTCTTATAGGCACGAAAAAACGGATGTGGGACCTGTTGCGTAGGATATTCACCGTTTCCCTGAAAATATACAGTCTTCTTCTGGGCTGGCCTCGTACATTAGTGATCCTAGGTCATTTAAAGCAAAGGTTGCAGTAGTAGCAGTGCTTTCTGTATTTACTGCGGAAAACTTGAAAATCTGGTATTTTTGATTAACTGTATCCACGTAGTCAAGCAGACCAAAGGTTTCGATGAGATGCCAAAAAGTGGAACATTTATAAGACTTCTTTGTCCAGACAATCGGGTCTTGTAGATTCCCAATCATCGTCAGACTCCGTAAACATGTTAACATTTATCCCTAATAACCGCCTGAAAATTTACTTCTGCATCGCAATCCAAATCAAAGCTCTATACGACTTCAGAATTAAATTTAGCTTTTTATCAAATTTCCGGATTGCAGGATTCCATACGAATTCTTTGTCCAGTGAAAAAAATAAAGTTTAGCTAATACGGATTCAGTATTTATTTTTACTCCAAACTCGAATCTCTAATCGACTTCAAAAGAAACTTTTACCTATAGCCAATTTCCGGTTTTGGCCAGATTCCGGGTGAACTGCTTATCCTTCAAAGAAATAAAGTTCAAAAATGAATCTAGCATTTCTCCTTATCCCTATATCGAATCTCTAATCGACTTTAGACATAAACTTTAATTTTACCAAATTCCCGGTTTTGGCATTTACGAACTTAACCTGTACTTTGACCCAAAGGATTCTCACACCAATTTTGAAAAAAATATCTCATTCCTTTGCTAGGTATCCGTCACTAACGTTTTAGGATCAGAAAAAGCGAAAGCCTAACCTGGCTCGAAAAGAGTCAAACAAGGAGAATGCCAAATTCAGTAGAGTTCCGTTAGGGTGGATAAGAATGGCCTAAGAAGTTCGAGATTTCGGAGTCTGACGTAAGTAAGATAAGGCGGGTCTGATGCTTTGATAAAACCAATCAAACAGATAAAAAAAATCAATCAACTAAATATCGCAGAAAAGCCTGGTCAAGGAGTTATGTCACAAACATGAAAACAAACGAGAGATCAACTGATATAGCCCACAAATAAGCCAATAAAATATAGCACAAAAAGAAGAAAGGACACACTACAAAATTTCGTGGTCTTAAATTAATCCACTTTGAAAGAATATTGTTATATTTTAGCCGTGGACGTTTTTTTGGGATCCCAAAACGTAAGTGACGGATACCAATTTGTCCGTCTGTCCGTCTGTTAGCACTATAACTCTCGAAGGGGTTAAGATATTTTGTTCAAACTTGGTGCCTTTTGGTCAAAGTAAAGGTCAAGCTCGTAGATGCCTAGCTCTATATTTGGGTGTGAGGGAGGGGGTTTAGGGTTAAGAGGCGAGCAAATGTTTTAAAAATGCCAATGAGATAGTCACTTTAGGGGTAAGTAGAAATGCTGAATAAAAAGCTGAAATTTGTTTTGACGCCGGACAATTGGTTCGCCCAGAATCCGGCCAAAACCAGAAATTTGGAGGATGTTCCTGAAGCTGATTAGAGGGTCGACATAGGGGTAAGGAGACATTCTGAATTCGTTTTTTTGGCTTCATTTTCTTACTGGACAAGCAGTTCGCCCGGAATCCGGTTTGGAAGAAGGTAAAAGTTGTTCCTGAAGCTGATTAGACGGTCTATATAGGAGTAAGGAGACATTCTTAATCCGTTTTCAGCTTCATTGCTTACCGGACAAGTAGTTCACCCAGAATCCGGCCAAAACCGGTTTTGGGGCCGTCTTTGGCGAAATTGTGTTTACTGACATTTTTGTTTCAGGAAATGCATGTTACAATTACCAAGGAAACACTTGGCATTAGAACACCGACCTTGACAGAACACCTAGCGACAGAAACGAGAGATAAATTTGAAACCGGAGAAGACTTCATGCCATCGGTCAACACAAATGATGAGAAGGAGTCAGATATAGGGCAAGAGGTCTCCGATCAAAGACACAACATGAAACTCTTTTCATCTGTCGCCAAGCTGGAGTACATTATATCAGTAGTCACTGGTTCCAACGACATAGTTAAGACCGTCCGGGAAAATTCTGCGTTGAATGCAAGAGATATCTTGGTGGAAATACAATCTACATCATCTTCTGTGTTTGAGCTGTGCAAGGAACTAACAGTTGATTGCACTGAAGGACTTCTTAATATTTCGGCAACTAGTGGAGTTGTTGTCGAAAATCACAGTGACGACTCCGAAAGTGTAGTTCACAAGGATCCTGGAATAAGGAAGCCAATCTCTAGCGAAAACCAAAGGAAATACCTGATTTCATGTGGTCCTAATCAACCAAAGCTGAGTTTGTTCCCAGCTGATCCGTCAATATAAAAAAAGAAACAGTGTCGTTTTAACCCCGGCTGGTATGAAGATTACCAGTTCTTAGAGTACGTATCGAGAAAGATGCTGCCTTCTGCTTCGTTTGCTCGCTTTTTCCTAGTGGTCCGGGGCGAGACCAGTCCGAAAACGCTTGGGTGGAAGACGGTGTGCGGTAATGGCACAAAATGAAGAGCCAAGGAAAAGCTAAGAAAGGAAAACTGACTAGTCACTTCTCTTCCGGGTCACACAAACCAGCTTTGTCGGATTATTGTCACTTCGTCAACAGTAATGGTCATGTTGATTTCCTACTTATCAAAAGAACTCGAGCTAAGCTTTTGCAACAAGCAAAAGATGAAGAGACAAACAAGAAATTTGTGACAATTCTATTGGACGTTGCAAGAACCCTAGCGAGACAAGGCATTGCATTTAGAAGAATGGAAGAACAAGACGGCAACTTTGTTCAATTTGTTCCACTTCCAGCGAGATATGTGCCTGCTCTTGAAGCTTGGTTAAAAGATTCTCGGTATAGACCATACAAAGTTACCTATCTACACAAAATGTCCCAGAACGAGTTTATTGAATTGCTTTCAGCAGAAGTCAGGGAGAAGATCCTTGACGAAGTCCTGGACTCAGAATTTTATTCTGTGATGGCGGAACCGACACCCGATGCTTCACATTCTGATAAGCTTGCAGTCGTAATCCGCACCATCAGCTCGGAAGAGATGCCTAGAGAGAGACTATTAGATGTTAGCGAGGCAAATAACGAAACTGGTCAGGGTATGGCAGAAAGTGTAATAGGAACACTGACAAGGAGAGGAATTCCGCTGGATAAACTAGCTTTTTAGTCATATGACTATGCAAGTGCAATGTCTGGTCAGTTTAATGGAGCCAAGCAGAAAGTATCGGAACTTCTCAGTCGCCTTGTGCCTTATATACCCTGCCAGGCCCACAGATTAAACACCGTGATAGAGCATAGTTGCAATTCATCTCTCTTGATAGCCGAGCTTTTCAATATCCTCGAAGAAATGTAGGTGTTCTTCTCTTCATCTGCAAAGCGTTTTGACGCCCTTAAAGAAAAACTCTCTTCGATTGAAAACAGCCTTAATCTCCGAAACTTATCACGGACCCGGTGGACCGCAAGGGCTGAAACCATACAAGCAGTGGTTACTTCGTTTGAAGCAATAGTCTCAGCCCTTGACGAAATAAAACAGATGAAGAACGCCGAAACGAAGACGAAAGCACAAGCCAGCAGCCGCCTGAAAAGGATTCTCAACTTCGATTGTATCGCCTGCCTCATGTTCATGAAAAATATCATGTACCAGGCCAGGATTGCAACAGAAAAGCTTGAAGAAGAGGAGATGAACATCATCGACGCAATTGAAATGCTAGACGCTACGAATAAACTTTTTGAAATAATATCTTGTGAGGAAATGAACAGTTTAATTGACAGTGCAGCACAGTTTGCCAAAAGGATGGAAGTGGACCCGGAGGCTGATTTTATCAGACACCACCGTCAGAGACTTAGACCATCTCGTTATGACAGCCGAGCTCAAAGTCAAGCCGATATCTCAATGCATCAGTTCTATAGACAAAATTTCAGAATCTTGTTTGACAAGTTGACTACAATGATGGGAGATAATCTCAGAGCTTGCCTTGCCAATTTTCTGCAATTTTGTACCTTACTCTAGCCTTCTTTGAACAAAATTATCTCAGTTGTAGATATTAAGCAAGCAACAAAGTTTTCTCCAAGCCAAGAAAGGGCTCCAGACGCTACTGGTTTTCAAGTGCGGCTTGAAGTTTTGTTCCAGTTTTAACAAGGCGCTTCTGGCTTTAGAGAAGTTCTTGGTGAAAGACATCGCCGAAACCGTCACCTTAAGCAGGATAGACGTCTCTGTAAATTGGCAGCGACTGCACCTGTTGCAGTTGCAGATGCCGAAAGAACATGCAGCAAACTCAAGTTTGTGAAGAATTGGCTAAAAACTGCCATGCTTGATTCTCGACTGGATTCCCTCATGTTGTTGGCGATTGAGAAAGACCTCACCGATGGTGTAGACTTAAACAAGATTGTTCAGCGTTGGTCCATTTGTAAGAAGAGGCGAATCCAGATTTAAGCTTTTCTTAGTTGTGTATTTGCGCATGTAGTGTTCCGTTTTTATCCTTCTTTGTTCCCGTAAATAAGTATAAATGATAAAACACTATTGTCTATGAAATTTGTAGGTACAGACGTGTCGTAGAATATGATCTACATGTCGTTTAAATGAGGGTTCTCCCCCCCCCCCCCCCTGGCCTAAGTGCTTCGAGCCTCCCCTGGGTACATTCTTTTGGTTCGGTTACAACGCCACAACGACTCCTGTTACGTACATTCTCACACATTTTACCAAAGACCAAATTTAAAATGAGCTTAAAGATTTCTTTTTCGACCTTTGTTTTCGCTTGAGACCGTTTATCGACAAAAGTGTCAACAAACGTCTTCATGTAAGGTTTCTGGTCAAATTGGAGGGCTCTATAAATCTTTGTTACATTGAAACCGTTGGCTAGCATCCACCGCAAAAGAGCGTGGTGTACGAACAATAATCCGTTTCGGCTCAAGGTGTATCAAATCCAGGTCACTAATTTAAAATCTACATCTCATAATAGCCAGCCATAAATATAGCCGAGAAAATATAGTATAACTAAAAGCTTACCAAACATTAAACTTCAGGGCTATATGTAGGAAAGGGTACATTGTTTTCTTGTCAAAAGGGGGCACATGTTTGCGTAAGGAATCCATCCCCTTACATTTCTCGTAAAAAAACAGTTTGTTTCACCTTACAACGAAGCTTTTAGAAGGGAGCCCCTTAACTTACGAAGGTTCCCACCCTCCTGCTTCGAATAGATAATGAACACTTAAAAAGGGACCAATTACATTTTCCATATGAAAATATTAATCATCACAAACACCAGCCCCCCTTTCAAATCAAAAATTTATTGAAGAAAAATATGTCGTTAATTTGACGGGAAAAAATCATCTTTTTGTGTAATCATTTGCTCCGTTAAGCGTAAATTTAGAAGATTTGCCAGACAGGATACGCATTTGACGGGTGTCAATAATTACCTCTATATACCTGTTTATGGAAATGATTAAGCCAGGATGAATCGAGCTATTAGTGGTTATTAAGGGTTAAATTAAAAATGGGAAACATATGGGCAATTAATGCCCAAGGCAAATAGCTGACGGATGTTAGTTCATCCTTTTACTTAGAATACGGGAAGTGCTTTGAAATTGCAGACGGGGAAAAAGTCACCTTTTGTCAAGTAAAAGAATAATTTCTATTGAAAAGGATACATTGTTATCGGTTGGGGGAGGGGGATTGGGTTTTTACACAGTATAAATAGGCTATTATAAGCTTTAAAACGAGTATAAACAATGTGTGTGCTGAGATTTTTTTTGGGGGGGGGGTATAGTATAAAAACTAGAGAAAGTGATTTACTTCTTGATACGATCGAGACATATTCTCTTTTTTTATTAGACTTCTAGCACGTTTGAGAATCAAATCAATACTGATGCTGTTTCGTTCCCTCCCTTGAGTATCTATACAATTTCTAGAACACGGGGATCTTCTATTCTCGATGGAACAGCTGGATTCTGGGAATCTTGTCATTCCAACATGGGAAACAATAGAGGGAAGGAAAAACACCTGGAAATTCATATATACATTCATAAGGGAAAACAATAAGGGAAAAACACTCGGAAAAGCGGCTAGACACCTATAGAGGAGAAAAAAACCCTAGAAATTCGTCTAGACATGTATAGGGGAAAACAACATGGCTGCCATCTGGAAAACAGGACTCTCACAGAAATTCAAAGGGGTGTGTTGCTTGACGAAACATGCGCTTGAAATCCTATGATAATTTTCCTATGTTAATTTCCTATCTGTGTTGCAGAAACAGAACATGTTGTGACGTCATATGTGCCGTGACGTCAGAGGGCTGTGCTTGAAATGATTTCTACCTGGCTGTGCTGTGCTACCTGGCTGTGCTACCTAGAGGGATGTGCTTGATGTGACGTCTACCTGTGCCGTGACGTCACAGGGCTGCGCTTGAAATATCCTATCTGTGTTGCAGAAGTGCCTGTGGGGATACTACTTCTGCGTTAGATTCGGGATTGATTTCGGCTGCTATATTCCTGGATATTCGTAAGGCTTTCGATTCCTTAACCCATGAAATTCTTCAATCGAAGATGTCTCATTTTGGCATAAAGGGACATCTATTTTCTTGGTTTCAGTTTTATTTGAAGGATAGGTTAATTTTTGTTGATCCACTTTACCGGTTACCCTCACAATTGAATTTTGGCGTCCCCCAGGGATCAGTTTTAGGGCCTGTACTATTTTTGATTTATGTAAATGTTCTTTATCATGTCGTACAAAAGCAGAAACTCATTAATTTCTGTAGACTTTGCCGTCCTAAGCCTTCCCTTGCCCATAGTGGCAACTATAGTTCTCCTTCTTCTGATGTCCTTGCTTGTTTTGCTGATGACATCACACTTGACACTTCGGGAAACTGTGAATCAGAGCTTCGCTTAAATTTGAAAAATATGTTTGAAAGGGTAATATTGGCTTGATGCTAATTATTTTACCCTAAATTTTTCCATGTACAGTTTTTATATTTTTTGCGTTTATCTCAGGTCTATCCCCAGTTATCAGAAATACACCAGTCAAATTGGATAATTCTTAGATCTAAAGACCAATGTAACCATTTTTTGACATTCTTGTGAATGAAAACCTATCTTTCAAACGTCACATTGATTTTATTAAAATGAAGATATGCAGGAGTTTCGGTATTTTAAGGAAACTTAAGCATACTTTTCCTGGATAAAATTTGAAAATTTCTTTTCATTGCTTGATCCAATCTTACGTTTCTTACTGTCCTATAGTGTGGATGTCAACCTATCCTTCACTGTTAAGACCACTTTCTAAGGTTTATAATAAAGCTAGAAACCTCATTCAGGAAACTAATCGTTCATTAGTTATCCCATTACATGATCTTGAGTCACTATAAATTTTTTCACGTGCATGTTTTGCTTTTTCTCAGCTTCAGGGTGACCTCCCCCGGCCCCTAAGTGTTCCACTATCTTTTACCTCTGATCATAATAATTAAAGTCTTCGATGACAAATCATGTTCAAGTTCCATTTACTCTTTGTATAAGGTCAGATTTTAATCCTCTAATGGCGTGTCATATTGTTCGGAATAAGTTGCCTGAATCAGCTCGAGGGTGCCACTCATTCGGTTCGTTTAAAAAAATTGTTAAAAATTCTTTGGCTTCTTAGAAATTATTTTTATTTGTGTTTTTATTTATTTTTTTTAGTCTATTTAATCTACTTAATTATTTAGTTTATTTATTCTATTTATTTTTGTTTCTATAGTTTTTATTTTATTTATATTTTCTTTTCTTCTCCTTTTGCTCTTCTGTCTGTGAATAAGTGATAATTTAAAATTTTCTTCTGTTTTTCGTCTCTGAGTAGGTAACTCATTTGTCTTCCCCCTTCTTTACAGGCCAAGGAGCCTTTGGGGGAATAGTAACACGCAATATTGTATGTGTATTTAATGAAGAATATATCTTATCTTATGAGGGTAGTTAATTGACCTAGTTTTCTTGATATATAATATTCTCTTCACACATCAACAATAACCCAATGGGCAAGTGTAAGATAGTATTGTTTTTTTTTAATTTTAATAAGAGTATTTTTAATGACGGTATAGTTTTTCAACAACTTGCACTTTTAACAGAAAAAGTTGGATAAGAACGGTAGCGGAAATTACATAAATTCAGGACAGGCAAATAACTAGCAGCAAACCTACGTGAAGATTTCACTCGAAAACCCAAGAACTTTATGACACATTCTCAGGCTATCAAACAGTTCGTGGTAACGAACTTACAAAGTAAGGAGCGTCCCGTCTCAATAGTATCCGAAACTCTAAAAACCGGAATTGATACCAATAGATACATCAATAGAATTAGATTTTTATGCTAATTTCAAACATATAAGTTTCATTAAGTTTAGTGATACCCATCAAAAGTTACGCGCCTGAGAAAATTTGCATTATTTTCGGAAAAAGGGGGAAACAACCCCCAAAAGTCAAAGAACTTTAACGAAAATCACACCATCAGATTCAGCCTATCAGAGAACCCTACTATATAAGTTTCAAGCTCCTATCTTCAAAAATGTAGAATTTTGTATTTTTTGCCAGAGAAAGATAACGGATGCGTTTTTTTTTTCTTTCTTTTTTTTTGCAGGGGTGATCGTATCGATCCAGTAGTCCTATAATATCGCAGGAGGACTGATCCGAATGAAAATTAAAAGTTCTAGCCCCCTTTTTCAGTGACAAAAAAAATTGGAGGGCAACTTGGCCCCCTCCCACGCTCATTTTTCCCCAAAGTCACCCAATCAAAATTTTGAGATAGCCATATTGTACAGCATAGTCGAAAATTTAATAAATATGTTTTTGAGGATGACCTAATAGTAGAGGTGACCCTAAAGCCCCCACGATAACACCACCCCTTCGAATCCCGATCCGGACACTTTTTTTTAAAACTCCCACGCGAACACCATATATGGGCATAGAGTCCCTAGGGGAGATGGATTTCTGAGAAATTGATTGCGTAATCAAAGTGTGTCAATGACCTCTTTTTTTCAAGGTCGATTTGTTGTTGTTTTGGCCATTGGCATAACCTTCCTAGGGAGAACACGTGGTTACCTAAACCGATTGGGAATTTGAAACACCTGTCCTGTCAGTCATTAATCAAATTGTTTCCGGGCAATGTTTAATAATGTCTGACAGGTACTGTCAATATTTCTCCAGTATTAGATCCAAGTCATTAATGTCCTTGCCTCGGAAACAGTTCTACTGGTCGAACTCCAAAAGATATTAATAACCAAACGCCATGGAAACAATTCTCCAAGAAACATCTTAGAGATGAATTGTTTTAGCGCGGGAATCAGGTTTCTTATTAATTTGAAATGCCTCAGCGCAGAGATGCCAATAACAAAGGAATACGCTGAATTTATGTTTAGGGATTATTTGGGCGAAACCGTTTTAGACATTTTAGTGAATTATTTCGGCGAAACAGATAGAGACATTTTAAAAGAAGATTTTAGGAAAGGTTTTAGAAGAGAATTTGAGGGTCAAACTCTGTGGTCGTTATAATACAAAAGTTACATTTGAACAGTGTTGTGAGGTCCTCTACCCCAAGCCCAAAGGGTTCCAATCCCCCTACCCAACCCCGAAGGAAGCCCCCGGTACTCAAAGGTCCCCCCAAGCTCCCAAAGAGCCCCAGTCCCCCAAAGGCCCACCCCAGACCCCCAAAGGCCCTCCCCGGGCCCCCCAAAGGCACATCGAGCTCCCAAAAGACCAACGGGGTCCCAAAGGCCCTCCACCGGTCCTCAAAGGTCCACTGGGCTCCCCAAGGGCCCACCGGCCCTCAAAGTTCCCCCAGACCCCCCCCCGGGGCCCAAAGGGCCCCACCCCCCTTTGGCCCCCAAAGGGGCCCCTCTCCCTACATCTCCTCCCTCCTCCTCCCCTTCCTCTCCCCTCCCCTCCCCTCCCTCCTCCCCCTCCTCCTCCTCACTCCTCCTCCTCCTCCCACCTCCTCCTCTCCTCCTCCTCCCCTCCTCCTCCCCTCCCCTCCTCCCCTTCCCTCCCCCATTTCTTATACTTTTTTGTTTGCTTAGACATATAACCAGCGCCCCCCACCGCGGCCCCCACCCCCCATCCAAAGGTCTGATTTTTCAAAGTTCATTTTTGAATTTCCTTCGTTGAAATGCAAGAGTTGGAATATTTCAGTAGTGTTTTGTCGTGGTTTACTTTGTCACAGTTACATTCTCATATTTTTTCAAAGTTCATTTTGAACTTCTTTCATTGAAATGTAAGAGTTGGATTATTTCAGTAGTGTTTTGTCGTGGTTTAACTTGTCACAGTAATATTCTCTTAATTTTTCAAAGTTCATTTCGGTTTTCTTTCATTGAAATACAAGAGCTGGAATATTTCAGTAGTGTTTTGTCGTGGTTTACCTTGTCACAGTTACATTTTCTTGATTTTTCAAAGTTCATTTCGGCTTTCTTTCATTGAAATGCAAGAGTTGGAATATTTCAGTAGTGTTTTGTCGTGTTTTACCTTGTCACAGTTACATTCTCTTGATTTTTCAAAGTTCATTTAGGATTTCTTTATTTGAAATGCAAGAGTTGGAATATTTCAGTAGCGTTTTGTCGTGGTTTACCATGTCACAGTTACATTCCCTTGATTTTTCAAAGTTCATTTTGAATTTCAGTCATTGAAATGCAAGAGTTGGAATACTTCAGTAGTGTTTTGCAGTGGTTTACCGTGTCACAGTTACATTATCAGGATTTTTCAAATTTCATTTTGAATTTCTTTCATTGAAATGCAAGAGTGAGAATATTTCAGTAGCGTTTTGTCGTGGTTTAACTTGTCACAGTTACATTCCCTTGATTTTTCAAAGGTCATTTTCGATTTCCTTCTTTGAAATGCAAGAGTTGGAATATTTCAGTAGTGTTTTCCCGTGGTTTACCATGTCACAGTTACATTCCCTTTATTTTTCAAAGTTCATTTTGGATTTCATTCGTTGAAATGCAAGAGTTGGAATATTTCAGTAGTGTTATGCTGTGGTTTACCTTGTCAAAGTTACATTCTATTAATTTTTAAATGTTCATTTTGGATTTCTTTCATTGAAATGCAAGAGTTGGAATATTTCAGTAGTGTTTTGTTGTGGTTTACCTTGTCACGGTTACATTTTCTTGATTTTTCAAAGTTCATTTTGGATTTCTTTCGTTGAAATGCAAGAGTTGGAATATTTCAGTAGTGTTTTGTAGTGGTTTACCTTGTCACAGTTAAATTTTATTGTTGTTTCAAAGTTCATTTTGAATTTCTTTCATTGAAATGCAAGAGTTGGAATATTTCAGTAGTGTTTTGTTGTGGTTTACCTTGTCACAGTTACATTTTCTTGATTTTTCAAAGTTCATTTCGGTTTTCTTTCGTGTAAGTGCAAGAGATTGATTATTTTATTTGGGTGTTGTTGTTGCTTAAATTGAAGCTGTTTCATTTTCATGTTACGTCAAAGCTCACATGTAATTGCTTCCGTCGAAATGTAATTAATAGAATAGTTCAGTAGAATCATTTCGTCGTTAACCACGATATAGTTACAAGCGATTGATTTTTTCAAAGTAAGTTGTGGATTTATTTCGTTGAAATGAACTAGTTTAATTATTTAACTAGCGTTTTGTCGTGATTTACCTTGTCACAGGTATATTCTCTTGATTTTTCTAATTTCATTTTGATTTTCTTTCATTGAAATGCAAGAGTGGGAATATTTAAGTAGTGAATCGTCGTGGTTTACCTTGTCACAGTTACATTCTCTTGATTTTTCAAATTTCTTTTTGAATTTCTTTCTTTGAAATGTAAGAGTTGGTTTATTTTAGTAGTGTTTTTTCATGGTTTACCTTCTCACTGTTCAATTTCATTATTGTTTAAAATTTTATTTTGTATTACTTTCGTTGAAATGCAAGTGTTGTAGTATTTATATATTGTGTTTTCGTGGTTTTAGCATCTCACGGTTAAATTCTCATGATTTTTCAAAATTCATTTTGAATTTCTTTCGTTGAAATGCAAAAGTTGGAATATTTCAGTAGTGTGTTGTCGTGGTTTACCATGTCACAGTTACATCTACATTATTATTTAAAGTTTATTTTGTATTTCTTTCGTTGAAATGCAAGAGGTGGAATATTTCAGTAGTGTTTTGTTGTGGTTTACCTTGTCACAGTTACATTTCTTGTTTTTTCAAAGTTCATTTTGAATTTCTTTCGTTGAAATGCAAGAGTTGGAATATTTCAGTAGTGTTTTGTCGTGGTTTACCTTGTCACAGTTACATTTTCTTGTTTTTTCAAAGTTCATTTTGTATTTCTCTCATTGAAATGCAAGAGTTGGAATATTTCAGTAGTTTTTTGTCGTGGTTCACATTGTCACAGTTACATATTCTTGATTTTTCAAAGTGCATTTCGGTTTTCTTTCATTGAAATGCAAGAGTTGGAATATTTCAGTAGTGTTTTGTCGTGGTTTTCCTTGTCACAGTTACATTTTCTTGATTTTTCAAAGTTCATTTTGAATTTCTTTCGTTGAAATGCAAGAGTTGGAATATTTCAGTAGTGTTTTGTCTTGGTTTACCTTGTCACATTTAATTTCTTTTTATTTTTCTAAATGCATTTTGAATTTCTTTCTTTGAACTGCATGAGTTGGAATATTTAAGTAGTGTTTTGTCGTGGCTTAAATTGTCACAGTTACATTCCCTCGATTTTTAAATTGTAAATTTTTATTTCCTTCGTTGAAATGCAAGAGTTGGAATATTTCAGTAGTGTTTTGTTGTGGTTTACCATGTCACAGTTACAGTCCATTGATTTTTCAAAGTTCATTTTGAATTTCTTTCGTTGAAATGCCAGAGTTGGAATATTTAAGTAGCGTTTTGTCGTGGTTTACATTGTCACAGTTACATTTTCTTGATTTTTCAAAGTTCATTTTCTATTTCTTTCGTTGAAATGCAAGAGTTGGAATATTTCAGTTGTGTTTTGTCGTGGTTTACCTTGTCGCAATTACATTCTCTTGATTTTTCAAAGTTCATTTTGAATTTCATTAGTTTAAATGCAAGAGTTGAAATATTTCAGTAGGGTTTTGTTGTGGTTTAACTTGTCACAGTTACATTCGCTTGATTTTTTAAAGTTGATTTTGGATTTCTTTAGTTGAAATGCAAGAGTTGGAATATTTCAGTAGTGTTTTGTCGTGGGTTACCTTGTCACAGTTATATTCTCTCAATTTTTCAAAGTTCATTTTGAATTTCTTCCATTGAAATGCAAGAGATTGGAATATTTCAGTAGTGTTTTGTCATGGTTTACCTTGTCACAGATACATTCTCTTGATTTTTCAAAGTTCATTTTGAATTTTTTTCATTGAAATGCAGGAGTTGGAATACTTCAGAAGTGTTTTTTAACGTTTTTCTTTTCCCAAGTATAAGTATCTGAATTTTTTTTATTTCATTTTTCGTTTATATCTTTGAAATTCAATAGTTGTAATCTTTCATTAGCGTTGTTTTGTGGTTTAAACTGTCAATGTTATATTATCTTTATTTTTAAAATTTCATTTTTAATTTATTTAGTTGAAATGCAAGAGTTGGAATATTTCAGCAGTGTTTTGTCATGGTTTACCTTGTCACAATTACATTCTCTTGATTTTTCAAAGTTCATTTTGAATTTCTTTCGTTGAAATGCAAGAAGTGGAATATGTCAGTAGTGTTTTGTTGTGGTTTACCTTGTCACAGTTACATTTTCTTGATTTTTCAAAGTTCATTTCGGTTTTATTTCATTGAAATTCAAGAGTTGAAATATTTCAGTAGTGTTTTGTCGTGGTTTACCTTGTCACACTTACATTCGCATGATTTTTCAAAGTACATTTTGAATTTATTTCATTTAAATTAAAGAGTTGAAATATTTCAGTAGCGTTTTGTTGTGGTTTACTTTGTCACAGTTACATTTTCTGTATTTTTCAAAGTTCATTTTGGTTTTCTTTCATTTAAATGCAAGAGTTTGAATATTTCAGTAGTTTTTTGTTTTGGTTTACCTTGTCACAGTTACATTAGCTTCATTTTTCAAAGTTCACTTTGTATTTCTTTATTTGAAATTTAAGAGTTGGAATGTTTCAGAAGCGTTTTTTTATGGTTTACCTTGTCACAGTTATATTCTCTTGATTTTTCAAATTTCATTTTGAATATCTTTAATTGAAATGAAAGAGTGGGATTATTTCAGTAGTGTTTTGTCATGGTTTACCATGTCACAGTTACATTTTCTGTATTTTTCAAAGTTCATTTCGGTTTTCTTTCATTGAAATTCAAGAGTTGGAATATTTCAGTAGTGTTTTGTCGTGGTTTACCTTGTCACAGTTACATTCTCTTAATTTTTCAAAGTTCATTTTTAATTTCTATCGTTGAAATGCAAGAGTTGGAATATTTCAGTAGTGTTTTGTTGTGGTTTACCTTGCCAGGGTTACATTCTCTTGATTTTTCAAAGTTCATTTTGAATTTCTTTCGTTGAAATGCAAGAGTTGGAATATGTCAGTAGTGTTACGCGCGCGTACGTAGGCTAACCTAACCTAACCTAACCTAACCTAACCTAACCAAACTTGATCTAGCCTAACCTAACCTAACATAACAAAAATAAAGAAAAAATGTAAGTGTGACAAGGTAAACCACAAGAAAAAACTACTGAAATATTAAAACTCTTGCATTTAAATGAAAGAAATCCAAAATGAACTTTGAAAAATCGAGAGAATGTAACTGTGAAACGTTAGACCATGAGGAACTACTACTTAAGTATTACAAATCGAACAGTTATATGGAAAAAATCCAAACTTAGCTTTGAAAAATCAAAAGGATTTGAATGTGACAAAGTAAACCTATTCACATTACGACTTACATATTTCAACTCTTGCATTTCAATGAATGAAATCCAAAATTTACTTTGACATATCAAGGGACTGTCGATGTGACTAGTTAAAACCTAACCATCAACGAATTAAATAATCACACGCTTTCATTTCAATGATAGACATTCAATATGAACTGTGACAATGAAAAATTAAGAGAATATAACTGTGACAAAGTAAACTACGACAAAAAACTACTGATATATTCCAACTCATGCATTTCAATGACAAAAATTTAAAATGAACTTTAAAAAATCAAGAGAATGTAACTGTGACACGTTAGACCACGACAAAACACTACTGAAATATTCAAACTCTTGCATTTCAACGAAAGAAATTCAAAATGAACTTTGAAAAATCAAGTGAATGTAATTGTGACAAGGTAAACCACGACAAAACACTACTGAAATATTCCAACTCTTCCACTTCAATGAAAGAAATCCAAAATGAACTTTGAAAAATCAAGAGAATGTAACTGTGACAAGGTAAACCACAACAAAACGCTACTGAAATATTCCAACTCTTGCATTTCAACGATAGAAATTCAAAATGAACTTTGAAAAATCAAGGGAATGTAACTGTGACAAGGTAAACCACAACAAAAAACTACTGAAATATTCCAAATCTTGCATTTCAACGAAGGAAATCAAAATTGAACTTTGAAAAATCAAGGGAATGTAACTGTGACAAGGTAAACCACGACAAAACACTACTGTAATAATCCCACTCTTGCATTTCAATGAAAGAAATTCAAAATGAACTTTGAAAAATCAAGAGAATGTAACTGTGACAAGGTAAGCCACCACAAAACGCTAGTGAAATATTCCAACTCTTGCATTTCAACTAAAGAAATTCAAAATGAACTTTGAAAAATCAAGAGAATGTAACTGGGACATTGTAAAGCACAACAAAACACTACTGAAATATTCCAACTCTTGCATTTTGACGAAAGAAATTCAAAATGAACTTTGAAAAATTAAGAAAATGTAGCTCAGACTAGGAAAACAACGACAAAACACTACTGAGATATTCCAACTCTTGCATTTCAAGGAAAGAAAAACTAAATGCCCTTTGAAAAATCAAGAGAATGTAACTGTGTTAAGGTAAACTACGACAAAACACTACTGAAATATTCCAACTCTTGTATTTCAACGAGAGAAATTCAAAATAAACTTTGAAAAAACAATAATATTTACCTGTGAAATTGAAAACCACGACAAAACACTACTGAAATAATCCAACTCTTGCATTTCAAAGAAAGAAATTCAAAATGAAATTTGAAAAAACAAGAAAATGAAACTGTGACAAGGTAAACCACAACAAAACACTACTGAAATATTCCATCTCTTGCATTTCAAAGAAAGAAATTCAAAATGAACTTTGAAAAATCATGAAAATGTAACTGTGACAAGGTAAACCACGACAAAACACTACTGAAATAATACAACTCTTTAATTTCAATGAAAGAAATTCAAAATAAACTTTGAAAAATCAAGAGAGTGTAAGTCTGATAAAATAAAGTACAACGAGACGCATCTGAAATAATCCAACTAATTACTTTCAACGAATGAAACTCAAAATGAAATGAGTAAAAAAAATAGAAATAAAAAGTTACAATTTAAACAAAGACGACAAAAAACTGACAAGATAAAACTCATGCATTTTAATGAAAGAAATTCAAAATGAACTTTGAAAAATCAAGAGAATGTAACTGTGACAAGGTAAACCATGACAAAACACTACTGTAATAATCCCACTCATGCATTTCAACGAAAGAAATTCAAAATGATCTTTGAAAAATCAAGAGAATGTAACTGTGACAAAGTAAACCACGACATAACGCTACTGAAATATTCTAACTCTTGCATTTCAACGAAAGAAATTCAAAATGAACTTTGAAAAATCAAGAGAATGTAACTGTGACAAAGTAAACCACGACAAAACACTACTTAAATATTCCAACTCTTATATTTCAACGAAAGAAATTCAAAATGAACTTTGAAAAATCAAGAAAATGTAACTGTGACAAGGAAAACCACGACAAAACACTACTGAAATATTCCAACTCTTGCATTTCAATGAAAGAAAACTGAAATTAACTTTGAAAAATCAAGAAAATGTAACTGTGACAAGGTAAACCACAACAAAACACTACTGAAATATTCCAACTCTTGCATTTCAATGAGAGAAATTCAAAATGAACTTTGAGAAAACAAGAAAATGTAACTGTGACAAGGTAAACCACCACAAAACACTACTGAAATATTCCAACTCTTGCATTTCAAAGAAAGAAATACAAAATGAACTTTGAAAAAACAAGAAAATGTAACTGTGACAAGGTAAACCACAACAAAACAATACTGAAATATTCCAACTCTTGTATTTCAATGAAAAAAAACCAAAATGAACATTGAAAAATTAATAGAATGTAACTGTGACAAGGTAAACCACAGCAGAACACTACTAAAATATTCCAACTCTTGCATTTCAACGAAGGAAATCGAAAATGAACTTTGAAAAATCAAGGGAATGTAACTGTGACATGGTAAACCACGAGAAAACACTACTGAAATATTCCAACTCTTGCATTTCAACGAAGGAAATCGAAAATGAACTTTGAAAAATCAAGGGAATGTAACTGTGACAAGGTAAACCACGACAAAACTCTACTGAAATATTCTCACTCTTGCATTTCAATGAAAGAAATTCAAAATGAACTTTGAAAAATCAAGAGAATGTAACTGTGACAAGGTAAACCACGACAAAACACTACTGAAATATTCCAACTCTAGCATTTCAATGAAAGAAAACCAAAATGAACTTTGAAAATTCCAGAAAATTTAACTGTGACAAGGTAAACCACGACAAAACACTACTGAAATATTCCAACTCTTGCATATCAATGAAAGAAATTCAAAATGAACTTTGAAAAATCAATGGAATTTAACTGTGACAATGTAAACCACGACAAAACGCTTCTGAAATACTCCAACTCTTGCATTTCAACGAAAGAACTCCAAATTAACTTTTAAAAATCAAGCGAAAGTAACTATTACAAGGAAAACCACGATATAACACTACTGTAATAATCTAACTCTTGCATTTCAATGAATGAAATCCAAAATGCACTTTGAAAAATCACGAGAATGTAACTGTGACAAGGTAAACCACGACAAAACACTACTGAAATATTACAACTATTGCATTTCAATGAAATAAATTCAAAATGAACTTTGAAAAAAAAAGATAATGTAACTGTTACAATGTAAACCACAACAAAACACTACTGAAATATTCCAACTCTTGCATTTCACTGAAAAAAATACAAAACTTCAAAATTTCATGATTTTTCAAAACTTTGAAAAATCAGACCTTTGGATGGGGGGGGAGGGGCCGGGGGGAGGGGGTCGTTCTGTGTCTCAATGCACAAAAAAAGTATAAAAAATGGGGGAGGAAAGGGGGGAGGGGAGGGGAGGAGGGGGGAGGAGGAGGTGGGAGGAGGAGGAGGAGGGAGGAGGAGGAGGAGGAGGGGGAGGAGGAGGGGGAGGGGAGGGGAGGAGGGGAGGGGAAGGGGAGGAGGAGGGAGGAGATGTAGGGAGAGGGACCCCTTTGGGGGCCAAAGGGGGGTGGGGCCCTTTGGGCCCCGGGGGGGGTCTGGGGGAACTTTGAGGGCCGGTGGGCCCTTTGGGAGCCCAGTGGACCTTTGAGGACCGGTGGCGGGCCTTTGGGACCCCGTTGGTCTTTTGGGAGCTTGATGTGCCTTTGGGGGGCCCGGGGAGGGCCTTTGGGGGTCTGGGGTGGGCCTTTGGGGGACTGGGGCTCTTTGGGAGATTGGGGGGACCTTTGAGTACCGGGGGCTTCCTTCGGGGTTGGGTAGGGGGATTGGAACCCTTTGGGCTTGGGGTAGAGGACCTCACAACACTGTTCAAATGGAACTTGTGTATTATAACGACCATAGAGTTTGACCCTCAAATTCTCTTCTAAAACCTTTCCTTAAATCTTCTTTTAAAATGTCTCTATCTGTTTCGCCGAAATAATTCCCTAAAATGTCTAAAACGGTTTCGCCCAAATAATCCCTAAACGTAAATTCAGCGTATTCCTTTGTTATTGGCATTTCTGCGCTGAGGCATTTCAAATTAATAAGAAACCTGATTCCCGCGCTAAAACAATTCATCTCTAAGATGTTTCTTGTAGAATTGTTTCCATGGCGTTTGGTTATTAATATCTTTTGGAGTTCGACCAGTAGAACTGTTTCTGAGGCAAAGAACATTAATGACTTGGATCTATTCCCGGAGAAATGTTGACAGTACCTGTCAGACATTATTAAACTTTGCCCGGAAACAATTTGATTAATGACTGACAGCACAGGTGTTCCAAATTCCCAATCGCTTTAATTAACCACGTGTTCTCCCTAGGGAGGCTATGCACATGGCCAAAACAACAAACAACTCGACCTTGAAAAAAAGAGGTCATTGACACACTTTGATTACGCAATAAATTTCTCAGAAATCCATCTCTCCTGGGGACTCTATGCCCATATATGGTGTTCGCATGGGAGTTTTTAAAAAAAGGGTCCGGATCGGGATTCGAAGGTTTGGTGTTCTCGTGGTGGCTTTAGGGTCCCCTCTACTCCTAATCCCCCACAGTTCCCGGGGGAAGGGCTGCAAGGTATGAACTTTGCCCATTTTTTACATATAGTATTGGTTAATGGGAAGTATACAGCCGTTTCAGGAGGGATTTTTTTCCGGTGGAGGGGGGGGGTCAGAGGACGGGGTTACGGAGGAGGATCTTTCCATGGAAGATGTTTCCTTGGGGGAAGGAACATTTCTATGAAGGGGTTGCCGGATTTCCCAGCATTATTTAAAAACGAACAGAAATTAGAAAGTAAGGAGCAGCATTATAACTTAAAACGAACAAAAATTATTACGTATATGAAGGGGTTCGCCTCCTAGTCAATACCTCGCTCTTTACGCTAAAGGTTTTTTAGTACTTTCAAAAGAGCTATCTATTCTAATTAACCGGCCTTTGTGATTCAGGTGTTTGTGATTCGAACAAAATTCGAACTTTAGCGTAAAGAGCGTGGTATTGACTAGGTGGCAAACTCCCTAATAAATGTAATAAAAACACACGAATATAGAAGTTCGTTACGTAAGTTAATTCGTAAGCTACGTCAGAACAAAATTTCGAGAAAGCCATTTAGCCAAAAAAGGTAAAACTAATATGCAATTTTTTTTAATTATTCATGTACGGTGAGCCAAAATCAAAGCTGCATTAATTCGAAAATGTTCAGAAATTAAAAAAAAAACAAGTTTTTTTTTAACTGAAAGTAAGCAGCGACATTAAAACTTAAAACGAACGGAAATTATTCCGTATATGAAAGGGGCTTTCGCTTCCTCAACGCCTCGATCTTTACGCTAAAGTTTGACTCTGTCACACAACTTTATTTTTCAAAACAATAAAAAACTTTAGCGTAAAGAGTCAGGCGTTAAGGAAGGGACAGACGATGTCATATACGGAATAATTTCTGTTCGTTTTAAGTTTTAATATCGCTTCTTACTTTCAGTTAAAAAAAACTTGTTTTTTTTTTCAATTTAATTTTTCAGAGCAAAATTCAGGACAGCGTTATACAATAAACCGGTAAAGTTCGTTACTTGGATTGCGCAAAATTAAATTATAGTGGGTTTACCAGACTTTAAAGATATTTACCAGCCATTGTCAGAGGGACAAGGAGGGGAGTTCGGGGGAAGAAAGCAAGGGTTTCGGACCATTTTGAGGCGTTCTTTTTATGAGGGTATTTTTTTCTAAGACCATCATAATTTTCTTTAGAAATTTGTCATGTCCTTTCTAAAAGAAATGATAGTACAATTCTTGGTAAAATATAATTTGGTTTATAAGCAAATTATTAAAGCCCCGGCTTTCTTTATGCAAACACCTCTCAGTTTAGCTCTTAAAAATTAACAAATTGTTGAAAAAAAGTCATAAAGTGTTTCCCTTTCATGAAGGAGTTACTTCTCTATATATCGAAGTTCTCTATATATCTATATCTTTAATCTACGAAGAGTGGAACTTGGGTCAAGTGGTAGTTAGACAAACCGAACCTTAAATAGTATCTAACTGCTATTTGCCCCCCCCCCATCTCCCCTCTCCTGTAATTCCTTTCCGTCCCTAAAATAAACTCACACTGCGCCAGCCTGGCGAATTTAAAGTAATTTTAAACTGTCTCATGTTTTACAAGGAACTGAGAGCCTCTGGAATTAAAAACTATAGTTTAAAAGAGTATATGCAGAGATAAGCAACTTGTTTTCCAAGCTAAGCTGCACACAAACCTCTAGAATCAGAGGTACTCTACGATTGTAGGCATAACCCAATTTCCGACCAGTCCTTCCCTTGCACCCACAGTATTCTTGCTTTGGTAGCTCTAGAGGGAAAGTGGAAAACCAGACATGATTAAATAAGCTCTCAATCAGCAACCAAAGGTCCCAGAGTATCAGAAATAAAACCGTCTCAGATTATTAAAAATCATTTTAAGATCAAAACGTCAATATTCAGATCTTGTAGCTTAAGAGATAACAAAATATTTGCATATAATAACGACGGAAACTATAAATAAGTGGGTCTATATGAACCCTTATCAGAGGCAACGCTGTTGCGTTGCCTATAGTAAAGACCATACGGCTCCAATGTTTTATTATTATTAATTAAAAAAAAATTTCCGAAAAATAAGTTTTTCAAAGAAAAGTAAAGGCCATTTTAAACTTAAGCTCAGGAGATACAAATACCTGTTAGAATTCAAACTCAAAACGACCAGAAATTACTATCAAAGAATGAATCAAATCAAACATGACCATAAAGTAGATAAACAACCACAGGAAAAAACAAACAACGATCAAAACTTTAAATGAATAAATGTTACATAAACTGAGGATCCTTTAGATTGAACATGAAAATCAGGATTAAAACGAAAAAAAATAGTCAGCTAAGAACGCAGGTATGAGTTTCAAAACGAACAGAAATTAAATAATCAATCAATGTTAAAAAACATACAATATATGTTAATGTAAATGAATAAATAAATCTTAGAGCGAGTGAAACTTAAATTGAAAATGCAAATCAAGTTTGAATCGAATAAAAATAACTACAAACAAGACTTTGGGTATCGCCTCACTGCAGAAGCCTAAAACCTACTGCGTCATTGGCGCCTTACTGAAAACAATTCTTTGAAAAGTTTTCACTTTTGTGACTTTAATAAATCAAAAAATAATTAAGATTTTAGGGAATAAATATCAGAATATGCATATTAAATTGGCAATGCACATTTTTTTTCAGTAAATTCATTTGAATTTTTTTTCAGTAAGGTACAAAATATGTTCTGGCTTTTAGAAAGCATAGGGGTATTGAACCCTACTCACATTAATTTATGCTCGTTTTGAGTTTGACTCTAATATTTATTTTAATTTTTGTTCGTTTTGGGTTTCATTTATTTATTGATACTGATTTGGGATAGTTGTATGCTTGGTAGATTATATGATAGTCCTGACGCCAGGTGTTGCAAATGTGAACCATACCACGACGGAATGGGGCTGCTACGAGAATTAGCCTGCCCTCCACCCCCTAAATAGACCATGCGGATTCAAAAATACCAATGGCACTTGCTTGCGAGTGGTGGAACACTCCGAAACTTGACTTTTTATTATATTTTGGTGTTTCATGCAAGAAAATGCATGTTCCACAAAGTTTGAGGTGCAGTTTTCCGCTCAAATAGAAATGCCTAGAAGCCATAGAATGTTTTCATAACAAACTAACACGATTATTTACAAAAAATGGCAGAGTTAATAAAAATGGCAAAACTATATGAGTCTTGAACAGTCTTGGAAAGTATAAACAAAATCAAATTGAATATTAGATATATAATGATATTAATTGTTGAAAAATCCATCAGTTTATGATTTTTTTTCACAGTAATTTTTATTTTAATTTTCAATGTTGTAAGAACTGGAAAATAATAAATTTGTAATATACGAGTAATTCGTTTTCAGTGAAGCACCAATGACACAGAAGGCTGTAGGTTTTGACAGTTAAAGAAGGGGGCAGTATCCAAATTTTGCTTGCAGTGAAACTATATTTGTCTTGACCAATCTTGAAAAGAACTAATAAATTAAACTGCATATTTGATGCATAATGATATTAATTGCTAAAAGCTCATCAGTTCAAAATTTTACTGTAATTTTAATATTTATTTTCAATATTAAGCACAAAAGAAAACATGTGTAATATAATTCTTTTTCAGTAAAGCGCCAATGACGCAGTAGGTTTTAGGCTTCTGCAGTGAGACGATACCCAAACTCTTTTTTGTAGTTATTTTTATTCGATTCAAACTTGATTTGTATATTCAATTTAAGTTTCACTCGTTTTAAGATTTATTTATTCATTTACATTAATATATATTGTATGTTCGCATTGATTGTTTATTTAATTTCTGTTCGTTTTAAGTTTCATTTATACTTTAATAGTAAAATATTTGTTTTCGTTTTAAGTTTGATTTTCATATTCAATCTAAGCATTACTCGCTTTAAGATCTATTTATTCATTTATATTATTGCTTGTTGTATGTTTTTTGCTATGATTGTTTATTTAATTTCTGTTCGTTTTGGGTTTCATTTACTCTTTAATAGTAATTTCTGGTCGTTTTGTGTTTGAATTTTAACAGGTATTTGCATCTCCTGCGCTTAAATTTAAAATAGCCTTTACTTTTCTTTGAAAAACTTATTTTTCGGAAAGTTTTTTTTTAATTAATTTTTGTTCGTTTTGTATTATAAAAAGTTTCAAGTTTTAATGTTATGGGGGGGGGGGGGTTTGCTTATTGTCCGATTATTCTTGACTTTAAAAAACGGATCTAGAACTTTCTATTTAAATCGAATAAGGCTTTTTTCAAAGTCTATATTCTGGTCGTTTTGAGTTTGAATTTTAACAGGTATTTGCATCTCCTGAGCTTAAATTTAAAATGGCCTTTACTTTTCTTTGAAAAACTTATATTTTTGGAAAGTATTTTTTTAATTTGTTAATTTTTGATTATAAAAAGTTTCAAGTTTTAATGTTATGGGGGGGGGGGTTTGCTTACTCTCCGATTATTCTTGACTTTAAAAAACGGATCTAGAACTTTCAATTTAAATCGAATGAGGCTTTTTTAAGTCTATACGATTACCTTTTTGATAAAAACCTTATATATGAACAATAGACAGCTTGCATAACTTCTGAACAGCGATTGACAACAATGAATGGATCGAAAAAATAGCTCCAAAAAGGGGGTTTAGACGATTTTACTTGCTGACACAGAGGGATCACGACTGTTTGGAATTAACCTTAATGTTGTGAAGTGTTATTCTTATGGTATTTGGTATTTGGGGGTTGTAGTCGTAGATGCCTTTATTCTCCCTTTATTTGGGAGATAAACTCTGGCCCTAAGGTAATTAAACTTTGGTAGCGTGCCTTAGGCTATGACCGAACTATTGAGGCGTTCCGACTGGGTATGTTCGAGAGGCTAAAAATAGATTGTAGATAGGTTGTCTAAAATACAATGATTTTATTCATTTATTGGATAATATAATCGTACGTTTTCTGTCTACTAGGACTGGCTGTCCCAAGTAGACCAACAGTCTAAAAAAACAACAATAATATATAAATAGATATTTAGACAGTTACACTGATAAGAAAAAGTTCTAAAGTATTTCTAAGACAACGGACCAGAGGTCATTCCGGCATAAAGTTAGTGTAAGATTTTCCCTTCCGATAAAATGTATCTTTTATACATTTTTATCAACCACACCTTCCCACGTATTCGCTAGGAAGTGGTAATTTCTCAATTTCCCGTTAAACAGAATTTAGCAGGATATGTTTCTTATCTTAATAAAAAAGTGATATTTCAAAACTTCATATTTGCGTCATATATATTTTTACTAAATTAAAAATTAACTAAATTAGAAAGCTTTACCACAATACTCCCCATTTAAAGAAGAATTGTCCCAATTCTCACTATTTCACTTTTAAAACAACTTAATTTTGTTTAAAGCTATTGTGCTGCCATGTTTGGGTCATTATGTGCATATACCCTCAATGGCTTTCCTTAGGGTCATGTTTCTGGTCCAATATAGGCCATGTTCTTTTCTGTCGAAGGATTTCAATTCGAAATTCATCCTTGTTTCTCTTTTTCTCTGTCTCTAGGACTGACAATTTCTCTTTTACCCTCTTCATATGCATCTTCTGTTTTACTTGACCCCAGAGCGGCTTAAACATAATATTAGCGGTTTTGCTTAAATTAGATTTATATTAGAAGAGTTTTTTCAATTTTTTGAGTTTAAATTTAATTCTCATTAATAGTTTAATTTATCTGTGTGATGTGGTTGATATACCGTTTTTTTTTAGAAATGCCTTGGTTAAATTACATATAAAAATTTGTTTTGTAACCACAGATTTCTTTAAACACAACACTTTACATTTTCTTCACATTTTACATTAACTTAATGAATGTTTAGGCTATAAGCCATTTGCTTCTACATCTTAAGCATTGAAAATTACTGATTTAGCTTCAATTTCAGTCAATAAATTAGCAGTAAATTCTCACTTATTATTGGATTCTGTTGACGTTGATTTCAGACAAGGTAAACGTATCGGTCCTGGATAGAAAGATTATCTTGGGAGATGGTAACTACAAGCTCTTGCAAAGCACCAGAAATTGGTTGATATTAGCATCATACATGAACCAAAATTTGGATGAAGTTGCATCCAAATTTGGTTGATATCGGCAAAAATTAACCAAAAATAGGTTGTAAAAAAAAACTAGGTCTGTGATCTAAAGAAAAAAAAATGATATCAGCATACAAAAAAAGCATTAACGTTTGTATACATAAGGAAAAAAATCACACACTAATATATACAAATAATTTTTTTTTGTTACGTAAGAGGCTAATTATTTTCTTAGTCGTTTTTTAAATACAATGTGCCGCTAAAATAGAAACATTCCGTTTTTTTTCAAGTAGATTTCTCACAAATCAAAACTAAAAATTGGTATACTCTCTTTTTCTAAAACAGAACACTCAAAATACCAATTTATTATCTTTATATATTCTTTATACTGACATAAGTTATGTTGATGAATAACTTAATTGTTTAAAAACAGACAATAACTATGTAATCTTACAATTTATTTAAACACTGCAATGTTTATTCTTTGTACAAATTTTAAATCAGTCCAGCAAGACTTTTGATCTGATAAGTCTTAAACTGCAATTAAAATATTTAAACAGTTTGTTTTTAACTCTAACAAATACATTTGTACACTATAACAGAGAACTGTGATTAGCTGCTATTTAAAGGCTTAGCAACAGTTCTTACAATACGACTGTTATTAAAATTTATACATTTTCAATTTTATACGATGCAAATTCCATATTTATTAAAGGTTTGCAAAATATATTTATAACTGTATATTTCGTCAATAACATTTGTTCAGCTTACTCTATGTCGGTTCGTTTATACCGAAACTTGAGCATTTTTATTTTTTTTGAATTTCCGGTCATTGAGACAGTTTAATAGAGTATTCGACTGTCATCTCTTTTTTCCAGTTTTAATGTCCTTTTGGGACAAGGCTTAGCTTACAGCTTAGATTTGATAAGCTCAGAATTTAGCTATTCGCCTTTTTACCTGTTTTGGCACTACCAACTGACTTGTGCCCGTACCCTGAAGGTTTGCTTACCAGGGCTGCCTTCTGGTAGCTCCTATAACGTTTCTAAGTTCTCTTGTCATCAGCTACAGCTAAAATGACTATTATGAACCTACTCACAAAATAATTCTGCACACAATAATCAAATTCTTAAGGCTATTATGTGCCCTACTATCAATTTATGTCATGCTAGTCATTTTTCTGAAAACGCTTCCAAATATGAGAGCCAAATTTCTTTTCTTGACTACTTTGAGCATTTGTCCAATATTTCTATTAATATCGGCCCGCGTTTACCAATGTAACGGTGGCTCCGTAGTATTAATGCTATTTATTTGTACTTACTTAGTACAATTTGCATACTAGTTCGTTCGGCAAGTTCAATAAGTGGGTATAACAAATTTTAACTGACTTCATTCAGTTTATTTTCCTTTTAGTTTCGTCTGGCTATATTTTCAACTTGAGTCCTTCTCTTTTTTTCCGATATTTCAATGGAGCCTAAGGGTTTTTTCAAGTCTTATCCCGCTTTTTCAGTAAAATATGTCTTTTTTTTTTAAAGCCTATATTTATATATTCCATGTCCTTTTTCAATAACCTTAACAAGTTTTTATGCTGATTGCCCTTTATGATCAAATTCATTATCTCCATATTTTTAAAAGGTAGGGGGTGGTTGTCTAATTTTTGCAACCTGTATTTGTTTGAAATTCTTCAAATTTTTTCTTCTAAAGTTTTTGTGTTAGAAAAGTACTGAAGTTTTTCAGCTAATAATTTTTTTTTTGAACACTTTTAATTAAGTTTTGCCTTGCATTTGCTAGTTCTCATTACTTCCCTAAAATGCAATTTTTTTTACGATATATTGGTTGCCAATTTTATCCTAGTTTAAATTACTATTTTATTTGCCAAAGAAAGAGAGGCAATAATTCCATTGCAAGGCTAAATAACTTTGAATTCGGTGCTCCGTATCTGCGGATTACTGATAAGCTTGAGTCTCAGAGAATTACAAGAATGAATTTATGTTCAATATGTTCATTACTGCGAGTTTTTTTGTTGTGACAGGTTATATTTTATTTTCAAATAAAATATGGATATGTTTAGTTTTTGTTAAAGGTTCGACGGCTTGGGATTTGGGTGTTTGGGTTGGCACAGGTGAAAACCAATTGTTTAAGCTAGGGATCTCCTGTGCCAATTCGTTTTCTCAGATCCAATATATCGCTAGAGTTCAAATTATTACCCTTAACTACCATGGTTTGCTTGGGACGATGGGGTTAGTTTTTGGCTTATTTTTACTTGATTTCGTCCATGGCTTTTACCTTCTTGTAAGTTTTTAAGGTAATATAATTATTTTTATATTGCTTTTCGTTTCTTTTACCTCGCACTTTTTGTTGCTTTATAAGCTTATTTTAAGTTTCGCTTAAATCTTTATAGCGCTTAATTATTTTCTTTATTTTTATTTTATTTTTATTTTTCATATTTTAACTAATAATAAAAAAATTATTATATTAGACTATAACTAATGATAATAAGACTACAGCTAGCCTGTACATGTCGCGATTCATGTAAACTCTCACTGCCTTTCCCATTATAATTATTTTTAAATTTCTTCAAAATAATTTTTTTCAAATTCGACTGGAAGTGTCATCTGAGAGAGTCAAAGGTCAGTAGATGCATTGCATGTACTTAACAATTAGAGACCAGCCGTAATTGAGCTCAACTCCAAATTTGCTAGCGTCCAATGAACCTATTTCAGGAAACTAACCTTCTTCGTTTTTTTTTTGTTTTTTTTACTATCCCCCCCTTCAAATATATATTTTAAGCAAAAATTGATGCTCTATATTCATCGATTAAAAAAGATAATATATATCATTAATTATTGGCTTTTGGCTTTTATACTCGTTTGATTTTTATTTAATATTTATTTTATATTCTTTTTGTTATTATTGTTTTATTCAAATATTAATCTGCTGGGGGCTCCGCTTGTTCTGTCTTTCTCCGTTTCCTGCTCCGAGTTCTGGACTCCAAATTTTTGCTTTTCTTCCTTATAATATTGGCAAGTTTTTCCGTGGTTTATATAGTGTGGCTTACAAGGCTCTGAGTCCGAGTGCTGTTTTGTTGCCTCGTCAAATCTCTTTAATCGTTGTTTCTCTTGATGTTTGGCTTTTTTCATGAGTGTTTTAGCAACTTGTGCTGCTGACAAAGGAACTTCTTGCTGCCCCTTTGTTTTCTTTACTATTCTCCATCATTTTTCTCTCAAAGAAGGTTTTCTTGACGATGGCCCAGATTTAGTTATATCGATTTCTGTCGAAGAATTTTCTGTGTCACACTCTGTTAGCTCGCGTCTGGTAGATGGCGTTTGTTCTAAAATCTATTTTTGCGCTATGACTGTAGGTGAGTCTAGCGTATGAAAATCAGATAATTCTTTGGTTTCTTCCAATTTTTCTTCCTCTTTTGATTTAACCTCTGGTTTATTATGTCTTAAACCAGTAGGTTGTGTTTGAGGCTCTTCTCTGTCGCTTTCATCGCTTGTATCCGATGAATATTGAACTTTTCCTTTTTTCTCTTGTTTGTTGGGGAAAGTTTGCAGCCAAGACTTGGCTAAATATTCCTTCCCCTTCTCCCAATTGTTGTGGTCGTCAAAAAGTTCATAAAATTCATATGGCCTTCTTATATATACTGTTGAGATCGTTTTTTCTATTTCTTCTTCTGAAAGTGTAGGCTCTGTTTTCAACGGTTTTGAAAACTATCACTGTTTCCATCTATTATGGTGTACTATTTCTTCCTTTTCCAGATTTTGATGCTTTAGAACATATTTTAAGTTGTTTGGTAGAATTTTTGTAATTCTATACGGTCCATCCCATTTTGGTTTTAACTTTTTTGTTCCTTCTAGATTCGTTTTGTGAACATAAACCAAATCTCCTAAACAGTAACTCGTTTTATTTTTGCTTGTTCTGTCATATTTTTCTTTTTGTTCTGTTTTTGCATCTTCCAGATTGTCTTTAACTTGTTCCATAGCTTTTTTCATTCGCATCACCATCTCTTGCTTATATTGGTCTAAGTTGTAATATATTCTGTCATTTTCTATTTCATTTAAACAAATTCTGGGATCTCTTATGCGTTGCAAATAAAATGGTGTATCTTTTAAGGAACGCGAAAAGGCCGTATTTTTTTCAGAGAATACAAATGGTAAAGGTTCTTGCCCCTTTTTATTTTACTCTCTTGCATATAAGCAAGATTCTCAGCCTGTAGTCTAATTCCCTATGCTTGCGTTCAACCTTCCCATTTGCGGCTGCCAGGTAAGACAAGGTTAACCATTGTCTAACCCCCAGATATTTTGTAATTTCGTCTAATAATTTGGCTGTAAAACATGGCCAATTGTCGCTAAGCAAAACTTTAGGGAAAATCTCGTGTTCCAACAATAGGCGATTGACCAAAATTTTCGCAATGGTTTTAGTCTTTTCATCTTTAATTGGAAATGCGTATAAATATGAATTAAAATGGTCTACTATGGTTAGTACAGACCTGTTTCCTTTCCTGGAAACTGGTAAACTTCCCCGGATCCCCAAATGTCTATTGACATTATTTCTCCTACCCCTGCAGGGATGGGGTATTGACCTAATTCAGCCCTAAGGAGTTTTTGGTGGCGATTTTTGTTTGGCGCACTCTTGGCAGCTTTGTATAAAAGCTTTTACTTTGGAGTACATTTTTGGAAAATAAAAATTTCCCTTCAGTCTCCCCATAGTTTTTGCTTCTCCCATGTGACAGCCAATCGTTGCATGTGCCATCTGTAAAACTTCTCCTTCCAGAGATTTTGGAATTACTGGAATAATTTTTAAGTAATTTTTTCTATATTCTTGAGATGGTCTATGGTATCTTACTAGAAGATTTTTACTTTCGCCCAGATCAAAATTATCTAAGTACTTTAAAAAATCTTTAAAGTGTTCTGGCAATTCTATTGCTTTCGATGAGAAAAGTTTCAGTGCTAAACAAAAGTCGCATTAATCTTAATGTTTCTAAACCTTCTAATTTGAAATCAATTCTGTCCCATTTAGTTTATTCTGGAAAGTGACATTTACTTTTTTCTCATTATCTGTATTCTATGATAAATATCCTGGTAAAATATTTGTCGGACCTCGAATTCAGTAGGGAGTATCCGAAAATGATTGCAGACGCAGTATCCACCGTTTCAGCCGGGCTGAAGTATTTTGCATCGTATGTAGCTAAACTAATGATTTTTCGTCTACCCGAAATATAATATATTTCCCCTGTAAATATAGTCGAACATACTCTGTAAATACTACAACTGACAGGCAGTCTGTACCAGCGTTCGAGTATTTTTTTTCTGTCTTTACCAGTAATGAACAAACATGATGAGTAATTGCCTTAATACCCTAGGAATATTTGCTTAATTATCTGGCCATAAGACAGTACCCTAACGCATCTGTGTGCAAACAGAATTTTTGACAAAACCTGGGTCTTTTTAGTATTATTTCCAGTAATAATTGCCTTTTTATTTCATTTAGCGCTTGTTTTGCGTCCTCTGGACATTCGAATGTACCTGATTTCTTTAAAAGGATTGTCAAAGGTTGTGCTATTGTGGCAAAAATTTTGATATATCGTCTGAAATAGATTAACGGCCCACAACCTGATTTGCAGCTTTTTTTATCTTTAGGAGGTTATAAATTCTCTATGAATGTAAATTTTTAAGAATTTGGTGAAATAGTACCTTGGTTTATCAGGTGTCCAAGAAATACTAATTTTGGTACTACTATTTTTCACTTTTCTGGTTTTAATTTTAAGCCTGCTTTTTCAAACTTTTCCAGTATTTTCTAAGTCCGACCAAGTGGTCTTCCAAGTTTTCATTAAACAGAATTACATCATCTAAATAAGCCAAAGTTTATTTTTTTCTTCCTGGTTCGTTATCTTTTAACACCAAATTCATTAGGCGACTAAAACAATTTGGACTAAATGATAAGCCAAATGGCATACGTTGAAATGTGAACGTTCTGCCATCGTCTAAGATTACTGTAGCTTTATGCTTAGTTTTTGCATCTAAAGCGATTTGCCAATATCCTGCTATTAAATCAAAACTAGTGTAATATTTTGAACCCCTAAGGCATCTAAAATCTAATCAATTCTTGGTAGCTTCATCACGTCTTTAATCGTGACGGCGTTTAGTGATCTAAAGTCTATAAATATTCCCTGAGTGTTATCTTTTTTCTGACTATCGCTAATGGAAAGTGCCAATCACTGCTGCTTTGTTCAATTATACTTTGCTCTTCCATTTCTTTGATTTGGCTTTCTAACCTTGGCTCTAAATGATAAGGTGTTTTATACGGCGATTTTTTAAGAGGAGGACCCTCTTTTGAGATCCTGTGTGTGAGTAAGTGAGTAAGTCCGTAATCCGCTTTCTGTCTTGCAAAAGTCCACTTAAAATCCCAAAGAATATTTTCCACCCTAGTTTTTACGTTTTCCGGTTAATGTTTTAAATCAAATTGTTGTAAAAAATCCGTTTTCGCCATTCCATATTCTTCTTGTGGTTGCAGTTTTAATGAGGATAAATGTTCGTGGCTAGAAGTGAAGTTTACGCTTAATTCTGGACTGTTTAGAGATTTTATTTCTGAATTTGAAATCTTTTCTACTGATCCAAGTTCTACCTGTTTCAGTTTTATTTTATCATTACTTAGATTTGATAGTTTCAAGTATGTTATACCATTTTCAATTTTGATAACTTGATTGTCCATGAAAATCGTTGGGTATTCTTTTATGGTGTACCCCCCTATTACGGCATCCATCGTTTTAACCCTTCCATTTTTATTATTTAATTTACCTAGAACTTGAGCTGTCATTCCCCCTTCTATTGTGATTTTTCCGCTTATTTTTAGGTTAAACTTAGAATATTCACTTTCTTTATTTGTTCTTACGAAAATTTGCTTATTATTTTCATTTGCCTGGTTTATTGTGATTTTATTTGATATTGGTTCTCATACACTCCCGTATTTTCTGATGGCGTATACTCCTAGGATACAAGGACATGGTAGCTGCTTGCATATTATCACTGTTACTGTTATTTCTTTATCCCCTGCACTAAATTTTAGTGGGCATTCTCCCAAAATTGTCAGATTGTGCCCTGTTACTGATGTTAGGGTATTTTGGCATCTGCCTACTCGATTTTTGACACTAGGAGAAAACCTCTTAAAAACTTCCTCTCGAATTAATGATTTAGATGCGCCTGTATCTAGTAAACATGGTAAATTTTGAAAACATTCCATTTTAAAACAACGCAGAATCGGCAGATTATTATTATTTGCTTTTGTATCACAACATTCTAAACTATATAGGGGTCTTTGTAAGGAAACAGCTCTGTCGACCCTTACAGGCTGGTTTCTCCGTCCACTGTTTGGCCAAAAGTTTCTGGGATTATCCCAGTTTTCTTCAGCGCTGCTACTTTGACCCTGGGTATAATTAACCGCTTGCCTTCTAGGCCTGAATTCAGGAATGTTATTAGGTGTTTGCCAAGTACTATTTGTTCCCTGTCTTCCTAAATTTCTGTCCCCCTGCGTTCTGAATTGGTGTCTTGTCTTGTACGTCTGGCCTTCTTTGAGTATTCTATGCCAGCAATCTGCTGCATAGTGGTTTGGTTTGCTACAATAATAGCAATAAAATTTTCTCTTAAATTGTTTGTTTGTTTCCTGGTTATTTTTAAATATTTTTGATCGGTCCTTGTTGGTCCCCAACTATCTGTCTTTGGTGGGGGAGGGTGCCCATATTTTCTATAGTTATTAGCTGCTAATTTCTCAAGGTCGTGGAATCTGTCAGCTATCCCCTTAGACGGCGACCCTCGGCCTCCGTCGCGCCTTTTTGGTTCACGATTCGGCTCCTCAAAGTTCACCCTTATCTGTCCCCTTTCATATTTTATTTCTTGGGCTCCTGTGTTATTTATTGACATCTGGTCAAACTTTTTCATAGCCTCGTCAATTTTTACCTCTGTTTCGACTAGCCTTATAGCGTGCTCTAAATTTTCAGGTTTCCTCGATAATATTAGTCTTAATAACTTTTTTGGTAACTCTTGGGTAAAGTTATGTAGTTGTTCTTTATTTATTGCTTTTTCATTTCCTCCTTTCTCTAATTGTTAAACAAACGGATATACAAATTTCGTCTGCATATTCCCTGAAACTAGTTGAGGTATTAAATGTGACTACTTCTGTTCTTAGCCTCTCGGAGATGCTTTTCTCTATGAATCTTGTTTTAAAAGATTCAATTAGAGTACTGATGTCCTCGGGCTCTTTTTCATTAATTGCCTCAAAATGTTTAAGGGCGCTTCTCTTTAATCTGGCTGCAACGCATTGCTCTTTGACCTTATCCTCAAACGATTCAGTTAGTTCGTCGAAAATTTTTAATTTTTCGATAAACTCATCTACGTCTGATTTCCCGTGGATTCTGGTATAATTTTTGCAATTTTAAGTATTGTAGTTAGGAAAGTCATCTTTTCCTCTGGTAATACCATTTTATTTCAATCTACTATATGTATTTCGCCTTCTCGACCCCGTTTTTCCAGCGACACCCAGTTGTTATAACGCGTTATTTGTGGTATTTGGTATTTGCGGGTTTTAGTCATAGATGCCTTTATTCTCCCTTTTTAGGGGAGATAAACTCTGGCCCTAAGGTAATTAAACTTTGGTAGCGTGCCTTAGGCTATGACCGAACTAATGAGGCGTACCGACTGGGTATGTTCGAGAGGCTAAAAATAGATCGTAGATAGGTTGTCTAAAATACAATGCTTTTATTCATTTATCAGATAATATAATCGGACGTATTCTGTCTACTGGGACTGGCTGTCCCAAGTAGACCAACAGTCTCAAAAAACAACAATAATATATAAATAGATATTTAGACACTTACACTGATAAGACAAAGTTCCAAAGTATTTCTAAAACAACGGACCAGAGGTCATTCCGGCATAAAGTTAGTATAAGATTTTCCCTTCCGATAAAATGTATCTTTTATACATTTTTATCAACCACACCTTCCCACGTATTCGCTAGGAAGTGGTAATTTCTCAATTTCCCGTTAAACAGAATTTAGCAGGATATGTTCCTTATCTTAATAAAAAAGTGGTATTTCAAAACTTTATATTTGCGTCATATATATTTTTACAAAATAATAATTAACTAAATTAGAAAGCTTTACCACATTAATAAGAATTTGTGTGCCAAAGCAATTTTCCATCTATCACAGAGTATGCATTTTAACCTTATAATTGGATTATTATAATAGATTTCCTATGTGTTCTTCCCATACAAAGCCCCTTCCCATGAGTTATAAAACCCCCTTAATAAGTTATGCCCCAGGGCATAACTTACAACGCCTACCCCTGGGCCCTGGTGGGCTGTGTCGACACTGGAGTTTTTTGTTATCAGAACTTTGAACTATTTTAACAAAATGTCTATCTCAAAATTTTTATCTGATGCATTTAGGGCGTGGAGGAGGGAGAGGGGCTAATTGCCCTTCAATCTCTTTTGACTCTTAAAAAGTGAACAAGAACTTTCAATTTTCAATCAAATGAGCCCTCTCTAAAGTTTAGACGAGCATCCCTTCCATAAGAAATAATATGAAGGATTCGTAGAATCCTTAAATTACAACCCTTGCCCTGAGGGCTTTGGGGGAGTTGTAATCCTCAAAGACCTAATTTCCAGAACTTAAAACTACGTTTAATAAAATGGTTGTCTTAAGATTTTGATTGGATGTATTTGGGGAAAAGGTGGGCGTGAGAGTTAGTTGCCCTCAAATCATTTTTGACTATTACAAAGGGCACTAGCCCTCGGAATTTCCAATCCAATGAGCCTTTTTTGAAGTTTCTACGACACCGCCTTCTATAAAAACCTTATATGCCCCCAGGGCATAACTTAAAACCCCTGCCCTAAGGGTTGTGGGGGAGTTTCCTCCTCAAAAATATATTTTCAATCTGGAAATCAACTACGCTGAACAAAAATGGTTACCTCAAAACTTTGATTGGATGTGTTTGGGGAAAAGATGGGCGTGAGAGGGGGGTTAGTTGCCCTCAAATCACTTTCGACTATTACAAAGGGCACTAGCCCTCGGAATTTCCAATCGAATGAGCCTTTTTTGAAGTTTCTACGACAAGGCCTTCTTTAAAAACCTTATATGCCCCCAGGGCAAAACTTAAAACCTTTGCCCTGAGGGTTGTGGGGGATTGTCCTCCTCAAAAACATATTTTCTATCTGGAAATCAACTACGCTGAACAAAATACCTATCTCAAAATTTTGATTGGATGTGTTTGGGGGAATAATGGGCGGGGGGGGGGGATAGTTGCCCTCCAATCACTTTTGACTATTAAAAAGGGTACTAGCCCTTTGCATTTCCAATCGAATGTACCTTTTTTGAAGTCTCTACAACAACACCTTCTATAGAAACCTTATATGCCCCCAGGGCATAACTTCAAACTCTTGCCCTGAGGGTTGAGGGGGATTGTCCTCCTCAAAAATATATTTTCTATGTGGAAATCAACGACGCTGAACAAAATGGCTATCTCAAAATTTTGATTGGATATGTTTGGGGAAATGATGGGCGTGGGGGGGCTAGTTTCACTCCAATCACTTTCGACTATTAAAAAGGGCACTATCCCTTTGAATTTCCAATGGAATGAGGCTTTTTTGAAGTTTCTACGGCAATGCCTTCTATAAAAACCTTATATGTTCCCAGGGCATATCTTAAAACCCTTGCCCTGAAGGTTCTGTGGGAGTGTCCTCCTCAAAAATATATTTTCTATCTGAAAATCAACTACGCTGAACAAAATGGCTATCTCAAAATTTTTATTGGATGTGTTTGGGGAAATGATGGGCTTGGGGGGGGGCTAGTTGCACTCCAATCACTTAAAAGGGCACTAGCTCTTTAATTTCCAATCGAATGAGCCTGTTTTGAAGTTTCTACGACAACATCTTCTATAAACACCTTATCTGCCCCCAGGGCATAACTTAAAACCCCTGCCCTGAGGGTTGTGGGGGAGTTGCCTCCTAAAAAATATATTTTCTATCTGGAAATCAACTACGCTGAACAAAATAGCTATCTGAAAATTTTGATTGGATGTGTTTGTGGAAATGATGGGCGTGGGGGGGGGGGAGGGGGCTAGTTACACTCCAATCACTTTCGACTATTAAAAATGGCACTAGCCCTTTAATTTCCAATCGAATGAGCCTTTTTTGAAGTTTCTACGACACCACCTTCTATAAAACCTTATATGCCCCCAGGGCATAACTTAAAACCCTTGCCCTGAGGGTTGTGGGTGAGTGTCCTCCTCAAAAATATATTTTCAATCTGGAAATCAACTACGCTGAACAAAAATGGCTATCTCAAAACTTTGATTGGATGTGTTTGGTGAAAAGGTGGGCGTGAGAGGGTGGGTTAGTTGCCCTCAAATCCCTTTCGACTATTACAAAGGGCACTAGCCCTCGGAATTTCCAATCGAATGAGCCTTTTTTGAAGTTTCTACGACACCGCCTTCGATAAAAACCTTATTTGCCCCCAGGGCAAAACTTAAAACCTTTGCCCTGAGGGTTTCGGGGGATTGTCCTCCTCAAAAACATATTTTCTATCTGGAAATGAACTACGCTGAACAAAATGGCTATCTCAAAATTTTGATTGGATGTGTTTGGGGAATGATGGGCGTAGGGGGGGGGGGGCTTGTTGCCCTCCAATCACTTTTGAATATTAAAAAGGGCACCAGCCCTTTGAATTTCCAATTGAATGTGCCTGTTTTGAAGTTTCTACGACAACGCCTTCTATAAAAACCTTATTTGCAGCCAGGGCATAACTTAAAACTCTTGCCCTGAGGGTTGTGGGGGAGTCCTCCTCAAAAACATATTTTCTATCAGGAAATCATCTACACTGAACAAAATGGCTATCTCAAAAGTTTGATTGGATGTGTTTGAGGAAATGATGGGCGTGGGGGATTAGTTGCCCTCCAATCATTTTCGAATATTAAAAAGGGCACTAGCCCTTTAATTTCCTATCGAATGAGCCTGTTTTGAAGTTTCTATGACAACGCCTTCTATAAAAACCTTATATGCCCCCAGGGCATAACTTAAAACCCTTGCCCTGAGGGTTGTGGGGGAGTGTCCTTCTCGAAATCATATTTTATATCTAAAAAACAACTACGCATAACGAAATAGATCTCTCGAAATTTCTATTGGGTACGAGGGGGGGAATGATGAGCGTGGGGGGGGGGGCTCGTTTCACTCCAATCACTTTTTACTATTAAAAAGGGCCCTAGCCCTTTGAATTTCCAAACAAATGAGCCTTTTTTGAAGTTTCTACGACAACGCCATCTATAAAAACCTTATATGTTCCCAGGGCATATCTTAAAACCCTTGCCCTGAAGGGTCTGGGGGAGTGTCCTCCTCAAAAACATATTTTCTATGTGAAAATCAACTACGCTGAACAAAACGGCTATCTCAAAATTTTGTTTGGCTGTGTTTGAGGAAAGGATGGGCGTGGGGGGGGGGCTAGTTGCACTCCAATCACTTTCGACTATTCAAAGGGCACTAGCCCTTTAATTTACAATCGAATGAGCCTGTTTTGAAGTTTCTACGACAACGCCTTCTATAAAAACCTTATATGCCCCCAGAGCATAACTTAAAACCCCTGCCCTGAGGGTTGTGGGGGAGTCGCCTCCAAAAAAATATATTTTCTATCTGGAAATCAACTACGCTGAACAAAATAGCTATCTAAAAATTTTGATTGGATGTGTTTGTGGAAATGATGGGCGTGGGGGGGGGGAGGGGGCTAGTTACACTCCAATCACTTTCGATCATTAAAAAGGGCACTAGCCCTTTATTTTACAATCGAATGAGCCTGTTTTGAAGTTTCTACGACAACTCCTTCTATATAAACCTTATATGCCCCAAGGACAGAAATTAAAACCCTTGCCCTGAGGCTGTGGGGGAACTTCCTCCTCAAAAATATATTTTTAATCTGGAAATCAACTACGCTGAATAAAAATGGCTATCTCAAAATTTTGATTGTATGTGTTTGGGGAAAAGGTGGGCGTGAGAGGGGGGTTAGTTGCCCTCAAATCACTGTCGACTATTACAAACGGAACTAGAACTCGGAATTTCCAATCGAATGAGACTTTTTTGAAGTTTCTACGACACCTACGTCTATAAAAACCTTATATGCCCCCAGGACAAAACTTAAAACCTTTGCCCTGAGTGTTGTGGGGGATTGACCTCCTCAAAAACATATTTTCTATCTGGAAATCAACTACGCTGAACAAAATAGCTATCTCAAAATTTTTATTGGATGTGTTTGGGGGATTTATGGGCGTGGGGGGGGGGAGGCTAGTTGCCCTCCAATCACTTTTGACTATTAAAAACGGCACTAGCCCTTTGAATTTCCGATTGAATGTACCTGTTTTGAAGTTTCTACGACAACACCTTCTATAAAAACCTTATATGCCCCAAGGGCATAACTTAGAACTCTTGCCCTAAGGGTTGTGGGGGAGTGTCCTCCTCAAAAACATATTTTCTATCAGGATATCTACTACACTGAACAAAATGGCTATCTCAAAAGTTTGATTGGATGTGTTTGAGGAAATGATGGCCGTGGGGGGTTAGTTGCCCTCCAATCATTTTCAATTATTAAAAAGGGCACTAGCCCTTTAATTTTCAATCGATTGAGCCTGTTTTGAAGTTTCTACGACAACGCCTTCTATAAAAACCTTATATGCCCCCAGGGGCAAACTAAAAACCCTTGCCCTGAGGGTTTTGGGGGATTGTCCTTTTCAAAAACATATTTTCTATCTGAAAATAACATACGTATAACAAAATGGCTATCTCAAAATTTTGATTGGATGTGTTTGGTGTAATGATGGGCGTGGGGGGGGGGGGGTGCTAGTTGCCCTCCAATCACTTTCTACTATTAAAAAGGGCACTATCCCTCTGAATTTCCAATCGAATGAGCATTTTTTGAAGTTTATACGACAACGCTTTCTATAAAAACCTTATATGTTCCCTGGGCATATCTTAAAACCCTTGCCCTGAAGGTTCTGTGGGAGTGTCCTCCTCAAAAATATATTTTCTATGTGAAACTCAACTACGCTGAACAAAATGTCTGTCTCAAAATTTTGATTGGATGTGTTTGGGGAAATGATGGGCGTGGGGGGGGGCTAGTTGCACTCCAATCACTTTCGACTATTAAAAAGGGCTCTAGCCCTTTAATTTCCAATCGAATGAGCATTTTTTGAAGTTTCTACGACACCGCCTTCTATAAAAACCTTATATGCCCCCAGGTCATAACTTAAAACCCTTGCCCTGATTGTTATGGGGGAGTTTCCTCCTCAAAAATATATTTTCAATCTGGATATCAACTACGCTGAACAAAAATGGCTATCTCAAAACTTTGATTGGATGTGTTTGGGGAAAAGTTGGGCGTGAGAGGGGGGTGAGTTACCCTCAAATCAATTTCGACTATTACATAGGGCACTAGCCCTCGGAATTTCCAATCGAATGAGCCTTTTTTGAAGTTTCTACGACACCGCCTTCTATAAAAACCTTATATGCCCCCAGGACCAAACTTAAAACCTTTGCCCTGAGTGTTGTGGGGGATTGTCCTCCTCAAAAACATATTTTCTATCTGGAAATCAACTACGCTGAACAAAATAGCTATCTCAAAATTTTTATTGGATGTGGTGAGGGAAATGATGGGCGTGGGGGGGGGCTAGTTGCCCTCCAATCACTTTTGACTATTAAAAACGGCACTAGCCCTTTGAATTTCCGATTGAATGTACCTGTTTTGAAGTTTCTACGACAACGGGGTTCTATAAAAACCTTATATGCCCCCAGGGCATAACTTAAAACTCTTGCCCTGAGGGTTGTGGGGGAGTTTCCTCCTCAAAAACCTATTTTCTATCAGGAAATCAACTACACTGAACAAAATGGCGATCTCAAAAGTTTGATTGGATGTGTTTGAGGAAATGATGGGCGCGGGGGGTTAGTTGCCCTCCAATCATTTTCAAGTATTTAAAAGGGCACTAGCCCTTTAATTTCCAATCGATTGAGCCTTTTTTGAAGTTTCTACGACAACGCCTTCTATAAAAACCTTATATGCCCCGAAGGCCTAACTTAAAACCCTTGCCCTGAGGGTTGTGGGGGATTGTCCTCCTCAAAAATATGTTTTCTATCAAAAAATCAACTACGCTGAACAAAATGGCTATCTCAAAATTTTGAGTGGATGTGTTTGGGGGAATGATGAGCGTGGGGGGGGCTAGTTTTCCTCCAATCAATTTCTACTATTAAAAAGGGCACTATCCCTTTGAATTTCCAATCGAATGAGCCTTTTTTGAAGTTTCTACGACAACGCCTTCTATAAAAACCTTATATGTTCCCAGGGCATATATTAAAACCCTTGCCCTGAAGGTTCTGGGGAGTGTCCTCCTCAAAAATATATTTTCTATGTGAAAATCAACTTCGCTGAACAAAATGGCTATCTCAAAATTTTGATTGGATGTGTTTGGGGAAATGATGGGCGTGGGGGGGGGGGGGCTAGTTGCACTCCAATCACTTTCGACTATTAAAAAGGGTACTAGCCCTTTAATTTCCAATCGAATGAGCCTGTTTTGAAGTTTCTACGACAACGCCTTCTATAAAAACCTTATATGCCCCCAGGGCATAACTTAAAACCCTTGCCCTGAGGGTTGTGGGGGAGTTGCCTCCTAAAAAATACATTTATGATACTTCCTTTTTGATAACCAGCAAGAACCTGCCTGTTTTACTTAGTTCAACAGTCTCTGAAAATTTCACCTTAATACCCTTAGCCTCAGTAGTGGTAGTAGCAGTTGTAGTAGTAGTAGCAATGGTAGTGATAATAGTATTAGTAATAGTAGTGCTAGCAGTAGCGGTAGAAGTTCTTTTAGTAGAATGAAAATAGTGCCATTAGGTTAGTTCAACATCCCCAAAAGCATGCCCTGCAAGTTTCAACTTAACACTTTAACCCGTTGCTAATAGGATGATACATCCTTTTTACCACCTGCATACACATAGTTTGCTTTGATTTAGTTGAAATCCTCTCAATGTTTCCTCAAATTTTCACCTAATAGACTTAGTAGTAGTAGCAGTAATGGTAGTGGGAGAAGTAGTAGTAGTATTAGGAGTGGTAGTGACACTAGTGGTATTAGAAGTAGTATTATGAACGTTTTGCCCTTTTTAGTTGAAGTCTCCTTCGTCATGCGCTGAAAGCTTCAAGTTAATTCTCTAAGCCGTTTATAATACATTTATGATACACCTTTTTGACAACCTTTATGTTCATAGTGTGTTTTGATTTAGTTCAACTTCCTCTTAAACATTCCTGAAATTTTCACCTTTATACCCTTAGCTTTAGTAGTAGTCACAGGAGAAGTAGTAGTAGTAGTTGCAGTAGCAACAGCAGCAGTAGTAGCAGTAGTATTAGTAGTAATAGTAATAGCAGCAGTAGTAGTAGAAGTAGTAGTAGTAGTAGTAGTAGCAGCGTACGCATATTAGCTTTTGGGCAATAGTCACCCTTCTCATCATTCCCTGAAAGTTACAAATTAAATACCCTAAGCTGTTCCTGAGATGCGCCTTTTTGATAACTTTAGATAACTTGCGTGCATGTAGTAGTAGTAATCACGATATTAGTAGCAGTAGTAGTGGCAGCGTACGCATATTACCTTTTGGGCAAAAGTCACCCTTCGATAACCTGCGTGCAGGTAGTGTCTTTTTATTTAGTTCAACATTCCCCTTAACAAAAGATTCATCTTAGTATCCTTTACCTTTTTGGGCACCGAAGGTCAATTATGACCCTTTTTCCCAATAGCAGATACTTTATGTAAACTATGTAAATTATGTAAACAATGGACAAGTCTTCGGAGGAATAAGAGACGTTGGAGGGAGGATGTTTGTCCTCCAATCCCTTTTGACTCTTAAAAAGAGGACTAGAGCTTTTAATATCAAGTTGAACGAGCCCATTCCAAAATTGGTGCTACCACCTCTTCCGTACGAAATGCCTTGATAAAAAAAATAGGAGCCCACTTAGTTCTTTACTTAGGTACCGCTATTGCGCCGCATATGAATAAACATTTGAAATAAATCTGAATTGCCTGTCAACCTTGACAAACACCAACGAAGATTGAGCTCGAAGAAAAAGTAAAAAAAACTCTAGTCTAGGAAACGTGCGAAAAAAGGGTCATCATCAAACAAATTGTTACACAAATGGTTTTTTTCTCTAACCTTCTATAAAAATGCGCTGATTCTGAATCCAAAACTTCTACCGCTCAAGTTTTGTCAAAAATTTGAGTTTTTTAAGGTTGTATTTAAGACTTAGGCGAAAACTGTTGATTGAGTAAATGCCAGAAAATATGATCGAATGCACCATTTGCACGGTTTTTTTCTGATGAACATGAAATTAAATGTTTTAAAGTCAAGAGGATTGTTTGGGGCTGAAAGCTCTGAGAGAGAGTTTCTTTTAGAGAAAGACAGAATCCATAGGCTTAAATTAAACTTGGCCCATCACAAAAAGAGCAAGGCAGGGAGACAACTACTTCCCTCTAAGCTCCAGTTTACCCCCTCCCTCCATACCTGAAATTCAGTTTCTTCAAAAATCTTGTCAAAACTAAGATAAGCCTACATAATTCATGAATCCACAGAAACATGTCAGTTTTCTTTAGTGAATATTTTCCTGTATGGTACTACATAGCTCATGTTTCGGTTTTTAGTGTCATTTTCACTTGAATAGGGAAAACCGACTCCAACTTTGCCCCCCCCCCCTGGTTTTTACGAAATTACGCCACTGTTTATAGTCAGACATAATGCAACACATTGATAAATTACACAAAAGGCAAATAAAAATTAAAGTAGTACAGAGATTCATTGGGTCGTGGCAAATCTATTTAAAATTTGGCGTTCACCACCGTGATCTTCAGAGTTTCCAGCACCAAATATTTCAAAGTACGAATTGTCTTTACAATTGCCAAACGCCCAGATACATTTTAAGCCATACCTTTTGTATTAGCATTGTAATATTGACCACTCGCCCTTGTAATTACAGTGAAAAGCAACGAGAAGGGAAGGTGGCGTCGATGATTTATCAGAATACACAAGTCGTCATCCCAAGTCAGCCAAGCTTGACAGGATCGAGTCAACACTCAGCATTTTTTTCGTGCTTTTGTTTAGAAGTACGTTTAAGCCAAATAATACTTGCAAATATCACTTGTCGATATTTTTTTTTTTTGCCTCTAAATGCATCGCAGAAGTTTCAGCTTTTTCGAGGAATTTCCTGCAGTGGACTGGGTCTAAACTTCTTTGATTTTCTGTGGTCTCAAACATGATAAGTATGGCCTTCTCTCCAGCTTTGCTAATGTTGTCTTTACCAGAAGTTGAAACCAGAAATAGTTTGGCGATATCCTGAAAGTTTTTCTTCTATTTTTGCGTTGTAACTTATTGTAGATTTTTCTATGCATACATTTGTGAAGTTGAATCGCATCCGAGAAAGGCAAGGACGGGTTGCCAAAGGGGGTTGCCAAGCTTCCATTTACCTTCCAAGAGACACAGATGGCTTCCCGTTTTTCGTGACACTGACTTGGAAAGGAAATATGGGTTGACAGTTTTTCTTAATGTAGAGCAGTAAAAGGACTAGTAAGTCCATATCTTCTCCTATTAAGATTAATTTTGGCTTTCTGATGTTCATGGGCCTGGATCGAGTGGCGAGCATAATACTTTGGCAAATGGCAGCCAGTTTCAGTTTAGTATCTTAACGGACGAACAAATTCTCCAGAAAGAATAAGTTCTCCAGAGTTTGTGGCAGGTGGTTCAAATTTTCTTCGAGATTTTTTGTCACCCGTCTTAACACACTTAGCCATATCTTGAGCAATACGTTGTATGTTGCTCTTCAACAATTTAGCAGCAACAGCAATAATGCTCACTTTTTTTGTTTCTGTCACTATCATTTGCTTGTGCATAAAAGTATTGCTATAGTATGAGCTGTGGACACTAAAATGACAACACTAGCCTTATCGCGTTTACTGCACCCACTACTTCATCGACAAGCCTCTTCATGACATGCTTCTTCCTGTTAACTTTGATGTCCGCAGGCTCCTCCGAATCACCAAAAAAGTCTTTAATCGTGTTGACCAATCACGAACTATTAGTGGTTCATCACCATTCGCTTCAAAGAACAACACTACCTCTTCAATTGCTTGCTTGTATGATCTTTCGAATCTCTCAGTCGTATTCTCCGTATGTTTCAAAGGAAGTTTCTTGCCAGATGCAAAGCTGCAGTAACATGTTTTGTAGCATGCAACGTCTATTGAATGCAGGTCCACATTCAAAGCTAGAATTCAACAGGGAACTTTCTTGGACCAGTGATCAGTTCGCTTTTGAAGAAATGCGATAGTATCCCTCCAATATATGTTGTACGACCACGAAAACTCTTTGCCTTCTTATGAGTCTTTTTGAATACAATTTTGCTCGAAAAGAACAAGCAATCGGTTTTGAAGTTGAATTGCTCCGTCATATGATTTGAACTCATCTTCTGAGACTCAAATTTGCTTTGCTAAGCATCGCAAGTGCTGGTCAATGATTCTTGCATTTGTGTAGGAACTTCAACTTCACTTGTGAAAACAATTCCAAACAGCAATCGTCACATCAGTTCGTTTTCACCTTTTACTTGACTCGGCTATTCTTATCTTCCTACTTCAGTTACGACAACTTTCTCGTCAACTTTTTTTTACATAATTAACAAATAACAGAATTGCTCATCTGGAAATAGAAAAACTTGAATTAAAATTGCTTGGAATAGTGCTCAATGAAAGGGGTGTAAAATAGAAAACTTTAAGTATTTGATTTGCAAAATCTTATTCTACTCCAAGACAATAGTAGTTTTGGATAAAATCGAACTGTTGTGCGTCAAATCTACCTTTGTGTCTGCTGCAACCTCTCTCAAGACCAATTAGAAAGCATAATTTTTAAACAAATGACCACAGACACGAAAATCTTTGGAACTTTTGGAAAATCACAATTTTACAAAATATTTACCCCAAATCCGTCTCAGAGACTACCTCACCACGTCCAGCATCAAGCTAAGCTGCTATAATCTTCTAAAATAAGTACGGACGCTAAATAAAACCGCTAAACCACTTCCTGAGTTCGGAATTGACTTTTCGATGCGGTATTCTTTATATTAAGAAACTTTCTCTCAATCTCAACCAAAAAAATAAGAAAGAAACAGAAACGATTTGTGAAATAGCTAGAGTCGTAGCCTTTTCATTTTCGGAATCAGTGTATTTTCTTATTTTTTATTTAATTATTATTTATTTTTTTAACCTGGACGTGGAAGAATCATTTTGAAACAATTTATTTGAGGTTTACCTACATTTTACGACTATGTGTGCCTTCGCTTATAAATTCGTACTAATAACAAAACTTTAGGTTGATGTTGTCACACTAAAGCAGTTTCAATTCATTGACTTTGGCTTATATTCAAAAATGGTCAAATTTCAAGGGCGGATCCGGGATTTTTTCGGGGGGGGGGGGTTACTAATTTTTGACTTTTTAGGAGGGGGGGTTACTAATTTTTGACTCAGTTTTCGACTAATTTTACTGATTTTTACCAAGGTTTTACTAATTTTCGACTTATTTTGGACTCGGTCAAAAATTTCGGGGGTAGGGGGTTCAAACCGGGTAACCCCCCCCCCCCCTGGATATGACCTTGTCAAATTTCATTACATAATATTCGATTTAATTAAAATTTAATATTTTCTGGAACATTCCAGTATTTCCTGGCTAAATTTTAAAACTATCTATGATTCTTCTGTAAAAATATAGGCAAATAAAGATTTTTTGAAAGATCTGTCATCTCCTCAAACGCACTCAAGGGTTTATTTCTCGTTAAGAGATTATAAATTATCTAACAACTCTCTTTAAGAGACCACTAGTTGTTTACATTAAGATTTTTTTCCCAAACACGACTCGATAACTTTGTCTAAAATTCGATTGGCTTTAAAAGATGGTCTAAAAGGGCTAAGACTTTTAGAGTTTTCTTTTTTTTTCAGGGGTGATCGTATCAAACAATCTTTTGTATTAGGATGTCACATAAAATTACACAAGATGACAAATGAATCCAAATAGCTAAGGCAAAAGGCATGGGATAATGTCCGAGGTAATGATGGACGAAAATGAAGCACAACACAATATTCAATTAGAAGACATTTGAAAAAGAGCATCACAACGAATGACAGATGAAAATAATGCACGGCAAAACCTCTGGTTAAAACACAAGCGACAGCAAAAATCACAACGAACCATCAGCAAATTGATGCAAAACAAAATTTGCGGTTAAAAGGCATGCGAACAGGAACGTCAAAACGAATCCCAAACAAAAATTATGCACAGTGAAATCTGCGATTAGAAAACGTGTGACAATGAGCCTCATCAACTATTTCAGTCGCTAGAGGTGATTTCTGTCAGTGCTTACCTGTTCAACTCTAAAGTAACTGTAGACAGAGAAACACTCGGTATGTCCATCTGAAAGGTCATACGTGGAAGTTCTTCAGAAGCTTTTCTTATAAAATAATAGACGTTTCAATCCTGAACAAGAAGCATTCGAAAGCAATCAAAATTACAAGGGAATGAAAGAATGCGTTATTTCAGCATAGGTCAAAAAAGTAGTAGGTAAAATTAATACTGAAGTTGGTGATCACCTCCCAGGAGAATACAAATAATATAGAAGTTAATATTCTGTGAAGAATGAACAGGAAGAAGGAAATGAATTTACGCCAGAATTTCTTATGTCAATCAAAATAGCTCATTTGCCACCCCATGACTTCAAACCAAAGACTAAAACAATGATTATCCCAATGCTTAATTGAAATATTTCAGAGGGTATATGCAATGGAACATGCTTGATTTTTACTGAATTATTTAACAATGAAATTAAAGCAAAAACAATTAATTGGGAAAAAGCTGGAAAAGAAGTTCGCACTAATCTTTTGTTAGAGTCACATGTTTACAAGCTTGCTATGTACTGAGTATCAGGGACCAGGTGAAGCTTGGCGTCCTGGAGCTTAATGATGATACAGGGCGGGGCTTCGTGACATTTTTCTATTTTTAATCATTTCTCGAGATGACGATTGAGGTCATTAATTTCGCTCTAGACATAAAACGACCCATTTATGTACATAATTTGAATATTCAAAGCAGTGATGATAATATGCTAATATGACAGTTGTCATGAAATTTCTATTCGGAAAAGACTTATTATAACCCGCTCATTTTCATGTGAACTCCTGGCTAGAATAAGAAATTATCATTTATTGTAAAAACATGGAATAAAAACATTGTAATGGGAGACGCCCAGTTTTTTAAGATTCGATGTCGAGTAGCATTTATTTTTGGGCGTTAATTTCAAGTATAATTCTAATTTCTAAAAACCCTTTAATACTGAGTTAACTAGCTATCAGCTTGTATTAATTTAATTAATCAATATACTTAATATACTAGCTTTTGTTAAGTTAATAGTAAAATGGGGAGTCTCAGTTTAGCTTTCAAGGTGCGAAGACCTCTTTTGCAGCAAGATTTGAATAAAAACGCATGTCTTGCGTATCTAGCAGTTAATAATGTTAAGAATTAGATCACACTGTAGACAGTTAAATGCAGAACGGGACAGCTGAAGATCTGTCACATTATTCGATCTAATCTATGTACAAATCACACAAACAAAAATAAAAAAAATCTAGTGAATATTGGCGATCCGAGAAATGAACACGGTTGCTGCAGACCGGGTTTGACTCTCACTTTCGCCCAAGTGGCAATGGCTTCGGGCATTGATGCACCTAGTCAAAATGATGACGAATTCTATGTCCCGTCGAACAACAAGAAAGTGTCGCTGTGTTAGTAGGACTGCTGAAAGACGTTTACAGAAATGTAAAAAAAAAGTCCCTGGCGGGAAGGACAATGTCAAAGAAATATGCGACCGGATCCTCGTTTTACATCAGAATGTTATAAAAGAGAACTCACAACTACTTCGTACTGAAAATCACCATCTACAAACAATTGTGAAACTGCAAGAACGCATTGTTGATCTGAATAAAACACCGATTTCTGTGTTTGGGGTTGCACAGTCGACTGCGACCTCGCCCCGTTCGTGTGCATCGGCGGAATATGGCTAAAGTTTTTATTCGGTCATTCTGGAACCCATGGAATCTGACAAAAATAGTGATATGCCTCTGGGCCGAAATAATTTAGGAAAGGTGACCAAAAGTTTTTACCGGGCTATTGACGAAGACAGCAAAAATTTTGCTGTGAAAAAGACGGTACTAGCGAAGAATGGCAAAATTATACTTGAACTGGGTCTAAAGTCGGATGAAGAAGAGGCAATGTCTCCATTTAACAAGAAAGCAGTGGTGACAAAGTATAAAGCTGAGCGAGAAAATAAAAAGATACCAAGAATAATCGTGTATGACGTCACGGAGTGTGAAGATGCCGATTCGTTCCGCACAGAGTTTTTACGAAGCAAGGATAATGTTAAGTAAGTAACAATGGGTTTATTTAAAAAAAAAAAATATATATACATCATCGATTCCCTGAAGCAATGCTTGTGCGGGAGAAAACCCACATAATAAATCAAAAAACCAAGAAACCAAAAAAAAAAAAAAAAAGAAAAAAGAAAAAAAAAGAAACAGAAAAAAAAAAAAAAAAAAACAAAATTAGAGCTCAACTTACCGGACCCCAAAACCAACCAACCTCCAAACAACACCCAAAAAAATTATAATAATTATAATAATATTCAGCTGCAACTAAACCCTCCTCAAAACAAAACTGGAGTGGCGTGGAATAATCCATTCAAAATATGCACATCAAAACAATGGTTCTTTAGTGACTTACGAAAACCCTGCAAACCCCCAACATTCCTTAAATCCTCTGGCAAACTCTCCCAAACTAACGGAACAACATGGTGACTTGAAAAACTAGACCTAGACGTGACCATAGCTAGTCTTTGCACCAACTGAGAAGATCGTGTCAAATGATCGTGAATAGTAGACGTAAGACTAAACATTCCCGAAAAACATGATGGTAACTCCGAAGCTAAATATTTAAACATAAACAGAGCATTATAGAATACACATATTCCTGCCAACGGTAGAATTTTATACTCACGGTAAAGATGCCTCACCGATGCAAATAGGTCAATTTGATTACCATAAAGAACTCTAATTGCCATATTCTGTGTTACGCAGAGCGGATGGAGGTGAGTTACAAATGTTTTCGACCAAACCATACAACAGTAAATGAGATATGGGTGAACCATAGAAAAATACAACATTCTCAGAATTTCACACGGAAAAAGATACCTAAGTTTACGCATAATACCAATATTACGAGACAATTTGCTTTTAACAGATGCAATATGGTCTTTAAAACTAAGGCTTTCATCAATTATAACACCAAGGTATCTAGTACTAGTAGATCTTACAATAGTATGGTGCCCTACTTCTATCTTATTAATCCATGGATAATGTCCAGTAATTCTACCATAAATCAAAAAATTCGACTTATTATGATTCAGTCTCAATTTATTTACTCGCATCCACTTTTCAATCGAAGAAATACCTTGTTCCAATATAGTCATCAACTCATTTTCAGTTCTAGCAGCTACGGTGAAATGGGCATCATCAGCAAAACATGGTAGAATTCCTTTAGTACCGTAAGTATCAAGGTCTAAAGAACAAGACACATTACTTGAAGCTCTACAAAGGTCATTAATATAAACCAAAAACAACAAAGGGCCCAAAACAGAACCCTGGGGTACTCCAATCGAAATATATTCAATTTTAGATGTAACTCCATCCATCACAACACACTGAGTCCTTCCACTAAGAAAACTAACTATGACATTTAAAAAATCACCACGTATACCACTACTATATAGATTTTGAACTAGTATATCATGATCAACAGAGTCAAATGCTTTAGTAATATCCAAAAATATCGAAGTTATCTTCAGACCCTTGTCTAAAGCATCATTAATAAAAGTTGTTAAAAACAAAACTCCATGCTCTGTAGAATGATAACTCCTAAACCCACACTGACTAGAACTAAAAAATTGTCTTTTTTCGAAAAAACTTACCATCCTACTATGAATCAACTTTTCAAACACTCTAGAAATAAATGGCAGTAAAGAAATCGGTATATAATCACTAAAACAATTCTTATCCCCTCCTTTAAATATCGGGATAACATTCGCGCACTTTAGACAATCGGGAAATATTCCAGCTTTTAAACAATTATTTATCAGTCCTAAAAAATGACTAGATATAACAGGTAATATCGACTTCTAAACCTTCAACGAAATAAAATCGCCTCCTGATGCTCCATTTTTCATATTATTTATAACATCAAATAATTCATCAATAGTTACAGATTTAAGGTACGCAGACACATCACAATCTTCAGGTAGGAACTGACGAAAATCTCCATCTTGATCAAATACTGGCACCGATGATGTCACACGCTGCCCAATAGTAGCGAAGTGATTACACATCTCATCTGCAACATTATTATTCATTTCCATATTATCTGGACGGATCAAGACGCTACCTGGGCAAGTCACCGACTTAATCAATTTCCAAGTCTTACTCGGGTTACCCTCAACTTTTTTAAATTTAACCTTATAATATTCTACCTTAGCTAGTCGGAGTACAGCATTTAACCTACTATTATAAACTATATATATTACTTTATCATGAGGATCATTGCTCCTTGTTGACAACTTATATAAAAAACGTCTTTTATTAACTGACTGTAACAAACTCTTTGTAATCCAAGGTTTATTTGGAGACACCCTTCTCTTCTGTATTCCTGACACTTCACAACATTCCAAAAACGTATCCTTAATCTTACCATACCAAAGCTCAAACTTCAAATTTAAATCTAAGTCTTCTTGTAAAAATTTAAAGTCTAACTGTTATATCCTAAGCTTAAATCTTGAAATAGTATTTGAATCAACTATTAATTTCTTAGTCTTAGGGAGAGCATCACAATTAATATTAATATTCTTAAATATACCCGGAACTAATATAGCCAAACCAAAGTGATCCGAAACATAATTTAACACAACACTCGACGAATCATGGGGAACATTCAAAAATACATTATCAATTAGAGATGAAGATGAATCCGTCACTCTAGTACAAATATTTACAGCAGGATGCATCCCATAACCTAACATTAAATTCAAAAAATTCAAGGCTTTTGAATTAGATGATAACAATTTCAAATCAATGTTAAAATCTCCACACACAAAACATGGCATGTTCTTACGAGTTAGAAGTTCCATTTGTTGCTCTAATAATTCTAAAAAACAATCTACACTAGCTGAAGGGGGGCGGTAACAAACAGCAATAAAAACTGGGTCACCATTCTTATCAACCTCCGTAACAAAACACTCAAAAACCATCTCTTTATTAACAGACAAATCATCCCTAACCTTCACATTCAAATCAGTTCTAATATACAGGGCAAGTCCTCCATGCTGATGGTGAGTACGGTTCTTATCATACATATTATAATTTAAAATATCCAATAGTCCAGAATTATTATTCATTAACCATGTTTCAGTAAGTGCAAGAATATGAAAATCAGATAGCATACACAGCTCAGACAAATAATCCAATGTACTATTTAACCCCTGACAATTCAAATGAAAAATGCCAAGTTTATCCGGTGCCAGTCTAGTATGTAAATCAACTGGGCACTTATAATTAACCTTCGGAAAAACATCATCTACCTCCATATCAAAATCCCTGTGAAGTACCCCTAATCCTAAATCTGTAACACTCAATGGATTATTCTCAAGCCAATCCAAACGATCATTACGAACAATTACCATTTTTTATAAATATATATATATATAAAAAAGAAAAGGAGGGTAGTTGCAACCAAACCTAACCAACTTAATAACTTACTATAACTCGGAGGGTCGGTGGTCCCGTTTCCAACTTAATTGAAGCTCCAGAAAAAACACAATATAACCTAAAAATAATAAGAAACATATTAACAAAATAGTATAAATAAACAAACGAATACAAAAAAAGTGAAAAAATTGACACTAACACTAACCTGTCACAATACAGGCTTACTGTTTCCATTACTGAATTCCAGAAAAATATAATTTAATAAAACAAAATGTTCTACCTGTTTCTAACAATTAACAATAATAAATTAAAACACAAGATAAATAACTGAGAAAAAACGAACAAATTTTAATTTTATTTCCATAAACACAAATACAAAAAAAAAAAAAAAAAAAAAAAAAAAAAAAATATAAAAAAAAAATAAATTAACAATTAAATATAAAACCAAGTTAAAGACCTGGTTGATCATGGTTAGCTACTGATAGTTGTCACAAGGTTGAGGAAAAATAGAAACAGTGCTAACGTCGTACTTGAAGTTAACCCGAAACTTCGCAAGTCCATCCTGGTATACGGTCATGTGAAGCTTGGCTTTTTGACGAAGCGCTGTGATGACTATGTGTTCCTCATAAAGTGTTTTAAATGCTGCCATTATGGCCACCGAGAAACTGAGTGCAGAGGTATGCAGTGTTGCTCTTTTTGTATGCGTAACCATTCATTTGATGATTGCCCTACATCATTTTCTGATCGCCCATCGTGCAATGCCTGTCACCATAGCAAGACCAATGGAAGCCCGCATGCGTCGTACGAAATCAAAAAGTGCCCATCTGCACAAAAGATTATAGCAAAACTGAAAGACTAAATTCTGTATGACGAATAATGTTGCAATCAGACAGTGTAAATGATGTGAATAAATCATTGTCTTTCATCCTGATTAACTTACAGCATTCTTTCCATGCAGTGGTGCAGTTACAACAAACCCTTGCAGAAAGAAAGCCAGATGTTGTTCCGCTGCATGAACCCTATGTTAATAAGTTCGGAAAACTTTCGTGTATTCCAAGAGAATATGGTTGTTTTTCAAAAATTGATTACGATAAGAGTTTTTTTAGGGCAGCTGTTTTGGTTAAAAAATGTTTTCGTGCAGATATTAATTTTGATGATTCGTCTAATGAATGTGTAACTCTGTCTATTTATTTACCAAGTCATAAAGTTGTTGTTTTGTCAATATATTGTCCCCCGTCAATTCAGTCAGTATCTAATGTAGTAGCTGTGACTGGTGGGTTAAGCCATCATAGTAGTCATGTTGTTGTTGGTGACTTTAATACTAAAAGCCCGATTTGGATGACAAGTTGCAATAGTGATAGAAGAGGAAACGAATTAGAAGATTATTTTGCAAATAAGAACTTATTTGTAATAAATGACCCAAATGTGCCGACGAATTTATGTCGGCTCTTCTAGCCAAGATGTCACAGCTGTAGGTTCTAATCTAGTTCCGTTTGTTAAGGAATGGAAAGTTCTTCCGGATTCCCTGTCACTGTCTGTTCACTTGTATATTTCTTTTGAAATAGTGTTAGATGCAGCGCAAGGCGTAGAAACTTTCCCTCAAAAGTATGATTATTGTAAAACAGATTGGGGAATATTTAGTTCAGTTTTACTTAGTAGAATAGATTATTTGTATTCGCTGCCTGTGTCGTCCGTACAAGAGTTAGAGGTGGCTGTTGAATGTTTTGGAAAGTTGATTTCTGATGCCACCACTTATTCGACCCCAGTTTTTAGTAGTAAAAGATCAAAAAAGTATGCAATGTGGTGGAATCCGGGAATGACAAGATTAAGACGAGATTATAGAAGGCATTTGAGAATTTATGAAATTTTGAATGATTTGGAAAACGAAGTAAATATGAAAAATTTTCTTAGAGATTATAAATATGAAATTGTAAGAGCTATGAGAGAATATTGAAAAAAGTTTTGTGAAGAAACAGCTAGCTTAGATACACGGCAAACTATTCATAAGATATGTCGGTCAGGTGGCAGATGTATTCAGCCGGTGCATGTGTTAAAAGATGATGGCGGAGAACTTCATCACTGGATGAAGCAGGCGATGATCTTTTTGTAAAGTGGTTTCAAAAAGGTGATAGTGTTAATGATAATATGTTCCATTCTGATTTGAGACAAACAAGTTAAAAATTTTGTTCAAAATGTTACTTCTGGAGAAGATGAAATTAATGCTGATATTTTAAAAGATGCTATAAACTCTCTGAAATCAATGAAAGCTCCAGATCCAGATGTAATTTTAAATCTTGTCTTGAAAAAAAATATTAATGTGATAACACCGACTTTTCTAAAAATCATAAATGCATGTTTAAATTTATGTTATTTTTCTAAGGAATTGAAAAAAGCTAATGTGTTAATTATTTTGAAAAAAAGAAAAATGATGGGAATCCCCGTTCTTACCGCCCTATTAGTGTACTTTCGAATTAAGGTAAAGCATTTGAAAAAGTAATAATGTAGAAATTGAATAATTTAAGTTCTGAAAAGAATTTCTTCTTTTCAGTTTGGATTTAGTAAAGGGAAAAGTACAGTTGATGCATTAGATAATGTTGTTACTGTTGTTGAAAACAATAAATTAAAAAATAAATTTACTTTATATATTTTTTTCGATATAAAAGGGGCTTTTAATAATGCTTGGCATCCAGGAATAATTAAGAAATTAATAGAATTAGAATGTCCGGGAAGTTTGATAAAATTAGTTCAAAGTTATTATAATGACCGTGTAGTTATATACCAAAATAAAGTTTCAAGGGCTCTAGAAAAATTATGTCCTCAGGGTGGAATTTTATCTCTCTTTCTATGGTTAATTAACATAAATTATCTTTTGAATGAGAAAATTGATAAAAACTGTATTATACAAGCTTTCTCAGATGATATTTGTGTGATAATAAGTTAACAAAATATCTAACTGGAAGAAATAGCTCAGAGGGTGTTTACAAGTTTGTGCAGTGGGCTGTTAAAAATAGACTTGAATTTGATAAAAATAAAACTGAAGCTGTTTTATTTACTAATAGGCATAAGGTTCCAAAATTACTCTGAAATTTGGTGGTCATATTATTGATGTGAAAGAAAATTTAAAATATTTGGACGTTATTTTGGATAGAAAATTAATGTGGACAGACCACGTTGTTAGTAGAATTAATTCAGCTGAACAATATTCAACTCGTCTTTTATGTGCGGCAAAACAACCTGGGGACTAAACCTTTTGCATAAAGGAAATTGCACAGGTCGGTTGTGGAAAGTGCAATTTTATATGCTGTTCCAGTTAAGATCGCTGCCCTTGAGAAAAAACATATTCTGAGAAAACAAAAATCAGCTCAAAGAATTTCGATGTTGGCAATCTCCAAATCTTTTCGAAGTGAACAGTTAGAAGTGATAACAGCGATTTTGTGCGTGTTACCTATTCATAATTAGAGCGTTTGAATTGGCTGCATTAAGATATGCTCGCAAAAGCCACCCTCAAAATTGGCCGAATTTTAGTCCACCTTCTTTCCCCTTAGTTCAAAGATCATCTCTTCATAGTATCTTTACAGATGAAGTTCTTTCTGAACTGTTTGGACAAAGTATTCTTGAGAATAGTTTTATTTTAAACCGTCAGCTTCTAAAATCTAAGTTATATGAAATGTGGTATAGTGATTTTCAAAATTCAATTAGCTATTGGCCAAGACGTTTCTTTTCGAGCGCAAATGACTTATTGCTGCTGCTTCTTTTGAGGCAAAATAGCAGTTGACACAATTTATTACCGACCATTGTCGTCTTAATAGCTTCTTGCATAGAAATGGTAAAGTTCCTTCTAGCTTGTGTCATTGTTGCTAAAGACAAACCCCTAACCGACAGATCCTCAGAAACGATGAATACAGAGCCGCAGATAAAACGGTAAAGAAGAGTGCCAGAAGAGACCAGAGAAACATGCTGGAGTGGAAAGCAGCTCAGACAGAAGGGGCAGCGAAGAGAGGTGACTCAAGAGCCGTCTATAAAATCACTGATGAGATTATTGGAAAGAAATCCTCTATTCAACATGGACCAGTAAAAGACCCCTCGGGCATCCTGATAACAGAGCAGTCCGACATAAACGAAGTTTAGGCCAGCTACTTCGAGAAGCTATTGAATAGACATCCACCAGACGATCCCCAGAGATCCCAGCAACAACACTGTTTTCCTTAGATATTAGCACGGATCCGCCGTCATCCACCAAAATTATAGCAGCAGCAAAGAAGCTGAGAAATGGTAAGTCACCTGGCGAAGACAGGATATCCACGGAAATGATCAAAGTGACTGTTCTGACCTGCCTCAAGTTCTGGACAGCACTGTTCGCAGTAATCTGGACGACTGCCAAAATACCTTCGGAGTGGAAACGCAGCACCTTTGTGAGGATCTTTAAGGAAGGCGATGCGTCCCTCCCAGGCAACTGGCGAGGAATCTGCATGCTTTCAATACCTAGCAAATTACTGAAGCACATTTTACAACAGAAAATCAGATTGCAGCTCGACAGACACCTTCGCGACCAGCAACATAAATTCAGACCGAACCGTTCATGTACGGACCTGATGTTTACTCTACGGCTACTGAATGAAGAAAGTAGAGAGTGGTGCTCCAAAATCTATTCATCGATTGTGAGAAGGCATTTGACTCAGTAAATCGCCAAAGTCTGTGGAAGATCCTATTGCATTACAGAATCCCTGAAAAGATAGTTTCACTGATCTTTGTGCTCTATGAAGATAGTGACTGCTGTGTAAAGACACCAGATGGCCAAACTCGTTTCTTCCGCATTCTGTGAGGAGTTAAGCACGGTTCCGTCTCGTCACCGCTACTTCTCGTAATCGTCATTGATTACATACTGCGAAGTACAAGCAAATACGGAATCCAGCTGAATCCAGAGATACGCCTCAGCTTTGTAGACTTCACTGACGACAATGCCGTCCTGGAATCATGCAAGCAGACTCTAAGAACTCCTTAACAATGTGAAAGAGAGAGGTGGCCAGGTCAGCCTGAAAATAAATAATGAGAAAACAAAATGCATGGCTACCACAGACTCACTTCTAAGCATCACTTGTGGAGACCAACACATAGAACAAGTCGTCCATTTCAGATACTTGGGAAGCATAATAGAAAGCACCGGATCGACCACAAAAGAAGTACTCACAAGAATCGGCGAAGCCAATGGGGCTTTCAATAGATTACGAAAAGTTTGGGAGTCCCAAAGCTTCTCTATATGGCTAAAGCTACGACTCTTCAACATCAATGTTATGCCAGTGCTTCTTTACGCAGCCGAAACCTGGCACCTGAACCAGGAACAAGAGAGAAGAATACCTGCTTTCGAAAACAAATGTCTTAGAAGAATTCTCAACATCCGTTGGCAGCAGAGAATAACAAACCAATCGATCCATGAAAAGACTGGCCAGTCTCTTGTGATATATGTCATAAAAGTCCACCGATGGAGATACATTGGCCAAGTGCTACGTATGGACAATCTTCGACTACCAAATGCAGCGCTCCATTAGCAGCCATCGGGACCACGTCGCAGTAGCAGACCAAGAAACACCCTGCGTTGAACGTACCAGACAGATCTCCGAAACCTGCACGCATCAATCCAACCTCAGTGGGAGGACATACTGACAGCAGCAAACCTGCGGGAAGACTGGTGGCTCCTTCTTGGTGCCCTGGGTACCTCTAGAGGCTCAGATGGGTCTACGTTCCTTTATATTATACCCAGAGAATGTCTTTGTCTTTGTGTACATCTGAACTATGTCTTAGATTTCCTTTTAGTCTGAATTTAGTAGTGAGTAATAAGTACGTTAGAAACCTCGTTATTGTTTTTTTTTTTAAACTAGGAGACTAGAAATTTCGTAGTTGGTGATCATTAGTTTTTGATCATTTTCCTTCATTTGAGATTTTAAGATTATAATAGTGTTTTATTTTATTTTGAGATTTTAAGATTACATTAGTGTTTTTTGTGTTTTTTTTGTTTTGTAGTTTTAGTTCAGTATACAGAGTGAAATACCTTGTTTGGTTTACTCAAGAATAAATACTTAATTACTTACTTAATAAGAAAATGGCAACATGAAACTTGCATAATTCCTTGTCATGCCAACAGCGTTATTCAAACGCTTCTCAAAATTAGAACCTTCTCGCCAGTGTTTCTGTTTTCCCGAATTTTTCAGGGTAAACCGGATTTTTGATCCCTTGCCAGGAAAAAAGAAATAATTTCCAGGAATCAGGAAATTTACTGAATTTTCGGTCTCTAATGAAATTTTTTTATCACTTTTCACCCATCGTCCGCGGGCCTTCTTTTAATTTTGCAATTCGCGCCTAATGCTCAGATCTTATTTTATTCGGTGGTCTGGCGAAACTTCCAGCACGAAAACGGATCGAACACTGAAGTAGCGCGAAACAAATTTTAACTTTCGAGGAAGCCGCGTGGTTGTGAGTTCATTAATATTTTGCTGGGAATTTAATTGTTTTGTTTGTCAGTCTGGTTGACACTGTTTTTACAAGTAAGCAAAGCAAACTAACTTAGAAACTGAAGCAATTTTGGGTCTTTTTTGTGCTGTTGACCATTTTTTCATCAGCTGAAGAGCGTTCTCCTGATTCTGTGAAGGATAAGTGGTCAGTGGTGGTTGGAGCCGGGTTGGGAATGTTGAAGGCTGAGCGTTTGTTAGCTACCGATAGCTAAGGGACGCTGCACAACCAACTTGTTTCATTCGTTCGTTCTATGTTCAGGACTGGCCCGTAAAATACAGCCTGCTCTATTTAGATGCCACCCCATCAAGCAGTTCTCATTGACACTTGTTCGGTGTGTGTTTGCGATAAGATAAAATGCATTCTGTTTAGTGTATGTGAGTTTTGTGACTCTTTTACATGAACCGGAGGGATGAAACGATTCGGGTTTGCTGCAGTCCTAACTAGAGGTATATCCTATAATTCAGTAAAAAGGCTATAATGGGTGATGACCTCAAAACAGTAAAGCCCCAGACTGGTTTACTGCCAGTCCAAACTGGTGGGTGTGTGCGTATACATGAAGAGGACTGTTACCGGGACTTTATTTTCTCTCTATAAAGTTCTGAGGAGTTGAGCATTAATTTTTTTGGTTAAAAAACAGAAAGCAGTAACTAAAAAAGGCCCCAAAAGATCCACCAGAGTCCATACAGGGAAAATCAGTAAAACTTGAATGACTTCTTTATCTAAAGAAACATTTGGACGTAAATAAATTAACATTGTGAACCAGTTACTGTGAATACCTAGTTTCTGGTCGATAGCTGAAAAAAGCTTAAAGTTGTTGGTGTCAGTTTTTTTCTGGCCCTCTGCCTAGGCCAAACCAGCTCCCCTGTATTACAAGGCAATTATTGTCTTGTTTCTGTTGTCATTGCGTCTCTTTACACACATGTATATGATTATCTGGCAATGGCTCAGAGAAGTAATTTACTAAAGCGGTAAAAAGATCCTCAGAGGATGCTTGTGACTACAGTCGACAGAAGCTTATGCTTATGAGGAAACAATTTGTCACTAGTTTGCAAATATTGGGTAAACTCTTGTCCCGGACTGGAAAACCTGCAGCAATTTGGGTGCTCAAAGGCTTCATTTATAGGATTAACAGTGGTGTAGTGTTCATTTCTGTGATCAGATCCAAAGAGTGCCAGTAGAAATATAAGTATCTGGATTGACATTTAGAAGTAGATCTAAATAAGAAGTAGAAAAAAATAATATACATCTAGAAGTAGAAAAAATATGTGGAAAGTAAGTAGATGCCTCCAAAAATAAGTAGAAAGTAAGTAGATAAGTAGATTTAATATTTGGACGTAGAATGGTCAAAAAATAAGTATCCTACTACCAAAATAAGTAGAAGTGGAAACACTGCACTCAGCCTTCTTCGTTCTATCTGTGGGAGTCCACTTTTTAATAAATAATGTTTTTGTTTTAGTTTTTTCGACGGAAAGTTTGTCGTCTGATTCTGAAGTTGAAAAAACTACGTCAGATGATCATGAGGAGAACTCTGGTTATTTAAGCAATGAAGAGGAAAGAGAAAGATCAAAAGCTAGAAAAAGTGGACCTAGATCTGGAAAAGTTGTAAAGAGACTCCGAAAGAAACAAAAATTCAGACCTGCTTGGCTGCATGTCCCTCAATTTACGTCTTGGCTGACGAAAGATCCTTCTTCAGATGAAAAATCCTATTGTTTGCATTGCAAGAAACCTATAGCATATGGCAAGTCGGAGCTGAAAAAAACATATGGGGTCCGATTACCACAAAGAGCATGTCAGAAGCCAAGATGCTACAAAGCGTGGAACCATATCACTCAATCATCTGCTTTCTGTAAACAAGCACGAATTGGAGACCTCAGAGGCCAAAATAGCCTCATTTATTGCAGAAAATGACTTGCCCTTAAGTGTTGTGGATAAACTTGTGCCAATGATCAAAAGCCTTCATCCCAAGTCTGGTCTTGAAAAGGTGTCACTTGGGAAACAAAAAGTCACCAACGTGATTCACCAAGGACTTTGTTCTTATTGCAATGAGCATCTTATCAACATTTTGAAGAAAAGCCCCTTTTCAGTGATGATACATGAAACCACAAATGTTGGTAAACAGAAGCAGCTTGCTGTGGCAGTTGTGTGGTGTGGGAAAAGTCTTGATATGCAGGTTGACTTCTTAGATCTCATAGAGTGATCTGATGGAAGATCTGAGACGCTTTTTGGTTTAGTGGTGGACTCTCTGACCAAAAGACAAATACCACTAAAGAACTGGATAGGTTTTTGTGCTGACAGCTACAATGCTATGTTCACCTCTGACAACTCTGCTGTTAGTAGGATTACAACTCAGTATCCATGGGTTACCTTTGTAAAGTATAGTAGGCACATGATTCATCTTGTAGCCTCTTAAGTTGCAAGCAGCTACCCAAGCAGCTAGAGGATTTTTGCAGAACCATTTACATTCATTTTAGTTTCAGTGCCAAACGCCGGTCTGATTTGGAGCAGTTTCAAACTTTCACGCAGACATATATGCGGAGCATCTTAGCACCTAGCCAAACCAGATGACTGTCCCTGAAGATGTGTGTAGGTAGGATCTTAGAGCAGCGGAACGCTCTAGCGTTGTATTTTGAGCTGGTATCTCTAGAAGGCCCGACGCAAGCTATTGACCACGCCCTTCAAGCTTTGATAAACCCCCTTCTCTGGATCCAAATGGAATTTCAAAGTTATGTGCTTGAACTCTTTTGTAGCTTCAAAATACTTTCTCAGACTGAAAAACCAAGATCAAACCGGAGGTTGAGGCTCTTCTCAAAACACTGGCGATGAACTTTATGATACCTAGTTACGTCCGCAGGGCGGGAACGGTCGCCCTTGAATTGGATTCTCTGCTAAAAGACGAATATTTACCCCTGTGTGTAATCTACCCTGGTGTTGCAGCTCATGAATGTCTCGAGACTTTGCAATATAACGATCTTACACGAGCTTCACAGACTATGGTACTACTGATGTACGAAGCAGCTAGGAAGTTCTATGTTGAAGCCATACTTCAGATAAAAAGACGATTTGTTTTTGAATCAAAAATGTTTTTACTAGCCAAATTCGTAGATCCAGAAAAGGCGATGGACTCGTCAGTCACTCAGCTCACGATGCGCTTGCTGAAAAAATAAAAGATTCCCGGTTGGAACGCCAAGCAAACTGTTGAGGAATGGAGGGTGATGCAGGTAACCATGAGTGACAAAGGTGACATTATTGACTGTTGGACGAGTGTGGCGGCGGTTAGAAAGCCAGCTGGGGCCCCTCGGCTTAGGAATGTTCTATTGGTGGTTGGGTATTTACTCAGTTTGCCTTTTTCTAACGTTATTGTTGAAAGATTTTTCAGCGTCGTGAAGACCGTGAAAACAGAAAAGCGCAACAAGCTGAAAACTGCTACGCTAAGAGCCATTTTACAGTCAAAATTGGCATGAGACGTGCTGAAAAGAACTCAAGTCCGTTGCGCTTGGATAGACACTTCTTGATAAAACAAAAATGTGGAATCAAACGCTACAGTTGACGAATGTGATTGAATAAATTAGTCTCAGACTGCAGTCGATAGCTAAAGTAAACTCAGATGGAAATCTCAACTCAGAATTGGCTCCAAAAATACTAGTCACGGTGAAGAGCCCATCGCCATCCTATCCTCCATTCTTGCACAGCGAAAACTCTCAGGAGATGTGGCATGTGGCGATTAGTATGAGATTTCATCTTGGTGATTTATTTTATCCTTGGTGCAGTCTTGAAGTGCTGATGTGTCTGAGCCGGTTTTCTTCAAGTCTCTTGTTTTTTTGTTTTTTCTAAAGGTCCTCTCATATTTGATATGTTTTATTTATCCGACAATCCTTTGGTCTTTTTTGTATGAAGTTCGGAAAAGTAAAAATTTTTAAACACAACGTCTGAGGCAGTTAGAGGTTGTTGCGATTTTCTGATTTTCATTATACGTACAGAAGGAACCCTACCAAAGATGAATTCGACGATCCATTCAGTCAAAGACTGTAAGATTTCGTTCTTCCTCGCAGTTCGGTTACAAAAATAAAAGGAACAAGAATATTTAAAACTACCTTAAATTTTATCTAAACTGCAGAAAGGGAAAAATTAAAAATCAAATTTAGCTACAAAAAATACACCCGAAAAGGGGGACCAGTACAACTGAAGATAGACTACTTTTTTTTCAAGACTGACATGTGTACTTTAGATCTTATTCCTTTTTCTGACTTTCAGCATAACTTATGTGTAAAAATATGAACAGAAATTGCAAATTTCTCTGACAAATCGACATGGCTATACAGGGTTCTAGCTATTTCCCGCCAGGAAAAATATAAGGATTTTTCGGTTCTGCTGACAAGAATTTTCAGGATTTTTCGCCGATGGGACAGGGTTTTAAAATTTTTAAAGTGAAAACACTGTTTCTCACAATTCAAACTTTAAATTCTCGTAACGTGATTTATGTCAACCTTTTTTTTCTTCAGAAGTTAATATTCCAGTTCATTTTGGGAAATGTGAGGGCGTCTAAATGATGAAAATTTTTATCATTTATTAGAAATTTCAGCTGGTAAAAGACATCTTTTTTACTGATTTATTGCTGTAGTTAGGCTATTAATATCAGCTAAGCCTAGTCTCCCTTAAACACATCACTCTGTGGATGCTAGGCTACTTTCTTTCGTATTTACGGTAAAATTCTACTTTAGCTACTTTTGGCTGTCTTGGAAAGGGGTTAGGTTATGAAAATGAAACTTTCAGGGATTGGTCTACAAACTAAAGTATGTCCTGGGAGGGACTCCACCCTTTGACTATTGGAAAAAATTAGTTTATAAGCTTCTATAGAATGGTACTATCCAATCTCCTTATAATTGAAAATATTTTAGTCATCTAGTTAGAAAATTTGGCCCATCTGTATAGGAATAGGGCCTAATCTAAATTTGCCAACTAGTTGACTAATAACTTCACCCCAGAAAAACTTAATTTTTCCAACTAGTTGACTAATAACTTCTCCCCAGCAACACTTGAATTTGCCAACTAGCCTAGTTGACAATAAATGTTGCCCCAGAAAAACTTTCCTTTTCCAACTAGTTGACTAATAACTTCTCCCCAGCCAAACTTAATTTTTCCGACTAGTTGACTAATAACTTTTCCCCAGCAATACTTAATTTTGCCAACTAGCTGGAAAGAAACATTGCTCCAGAAAACAATTCATTTTCCAACTAGCCTAGTTGACTAATAATAGTTAGAATTTATTCTGAATAGCATATAATATGTTAATATTATAGGGTTCTTTCAAATTTAATTATCACTATTGTGCTACAACTTCCTTCTCTCTCTCTGTCTCCCTCTTAATGGGAGATTTATTTTGAGTCATATATTGGGCTTTGAAGCCATGGATTTTTTGTTTTGATTCCCAGGATAATTAGTCTTATATCTGGTCCAAAAAGTGAGATTGAATTTGTCCAAGCTTGGAGGATTATTCCTCCTGTCTGTTTAAAGAAAACGGATGTATGTTTGAAGTTTTGTTCATTTCTATCTTGAATTTATTGGACATAAATTGTGTATGTTCCTTCATTTATTTCTCTTTGTTTCTTTTCTGGAGGAATATTTTTGTCTCATTTTTAGAATTTCTAATTAATTTTCCCAACTAGTTGATTAATAACTTCTCCCCAGCAACAGTTAAATTTGCAAACTAGTTGACAATAAATGTTGCCCCATCAAAACTTTCCTTTTCCAACTAGTTGACTAATAACTTTTCCCCAGCAAAACTTAATTTTTCCAGCTAGTTGACAAATAACTTCTCCCCAGCAAAAGTTATTTTTGCCAACTAGCTGGAAAAAAAATATTGCCCCGGAAAACAATTCATATTCAAACTAGTTGACCAGTAAATTCTCCCCAGCAAAACTTTATTTTTCCAACTAGTTGACTGATAACTTCTCCCCAGCAACACTTAATTTTGCCAACTAGCTGGAAACAAACATTGCCCCAGAAAACAATTTATTTTCAAACTAGTTGACTAGCAACTTTTCCCCAGCAATACTTTCTTTATCCAACTAGCTAGAAACAAACTTACCCTATAAACACTTTTGTTAGCCATCTATTTGGCAAGTAACTTTTCCTCATAATAATTTCTTAGCTAACAACATGACATAAAGAGAAAACAAAAAACATACTATTCCCAGTCCAATGAAAATTGGCAGTATGTGCTTTTAAAAAAAGGCACTACAGCTTAGGTAAATCAAACAAACTGAATTCAGGAGTAAATAGTCTTTAAGCCACAGAACTAAAAGTCTTCTCCTTTTATAAGTGAATATATATATATATATATATATATATATATATATATATATATATATATATATATATATATATATATATATATATATATATATATATATATATATATATATATATATATATATATATATATATATATATATATATATATATATATATATATATATATATATATATATATATATATATATATATATATATATATAGTATATATACATATACACACACATATAAATATATATATATATATATATATATATATATATATATATATATATATATATATATATATATATATATATATATATATATATATATATATATATATATATATATATATATATATATATATATATATATATATATATATATATATTATATATATATATATATATATATATATATATATATATATATATATGTATATATATATATATATGTATATATATATATATATATATATATATATATATATATATATATATATATATATATATATTATATATATATATATATATATATATATATATATATATATATATATATATATATATATATATATATATATCTACAATTAAGTATATCTACTTAAGTATATCTACAAATAAGTATATCTACATATTCGAAAGCACACTTATAGAAGGAGAAGACTTTTAGTTCTGTGGCTTAAAGACTATTTACTCCTGAATTCAGTTTGTTTGATTTACCTTAGTTGTAGTGCATTTGTTAAAATCATATACTGCCAATTTTTATTGGACTGGGAATAGTATGTTTTTTGTTTTCTCTTTATGTCACTTTGTTAGCTAAGAAATTATTCTGAGGAGAAGTTACTTGGCAAATAGATGGCTAACAAAAGTGTTTATAGGTTAAGTTTGTTTCTAGCTAGTTGGCTAAAAAAAAGTATTGCTGGGGAAAAGTTGCTAGTCAACTATTTCAAAAATATTTTGTTTTCTGGGAAAATGTTTGTTTCCAGCTAGTTGGCAAAATTAAGTGTTGCTGGGGAGAAGTTATTAGTCAACTGGTTGGAAAAATAAAGTTTTGTTGGGGAGAAGTTACTAGTCAACTAGTTGGAAAATGAATTGTTTTCTGGAGCAATGTTTCTTTCCAGCTAGTTGGCAAAATTAAGTTTTGCTAGGGAGAAGTTATTAGTCAACTAGTTGGAAAAACTATGTTTTGCTTGAGAGAAATTACTAGTAAACTAGTTGGAAAATGAAAGTTTTGCTAGGGCAAAATTTATTGTCAACTAGCTGGAAAATTTAAATGTTACCGGGGAGAAGATAATAGTCAACTAGATGGGAAAATTAATTAAGAATTCTAAAAATGAAACAGAAATAGTCCTCCAGATAAGAAACAAAGACAGATAAATAAAGGAACATACACAATTTATGTCCTGCAAATGTAAGAAAAAAATGAACAAAACTTCAAATGTGCATCCGTTTTCTTTATACGGACAGGAGGAATTATACTCCAAGCTTTGACAAATTTAATCTCACTTTTGAGAGAAGGTAAAGACTAATTATTCTGGGAATTAAAACAAAAAATCCCTGGCTTCAAAGCTTAATATATAACTCAAAATAAATCTCCCATTAAGAGGGAGACAGGAAGAGAGTCAGAAGTTGTAACACAATAGTAACAATAGTGATAATTAAATTTGAAAGAACCCTATAATATTAACATACTACGATTCAGAATAAATTCTAACTAATATTAGTCAACTAGTTGGAAAATGAATTGTTTTCTGGGGCAATGTTTCTTTCCAGCTAGTTGGCAAAATTAAGTTTTGCTAGGGAGAAGTTATTAGTCAACTAGTTGAAAAAATCAAGTTTTGATGGGGAGAAGTTATTAGTCAACTAGTTGGAAAAGGAATGTTTTGCTGGGGCAACATTTATTTTCAACTAGTTGGCAAATTTAAGTGTTGCTGTGGAGAAGTTATTAGTCAACTAGTTGGAAAAATTAAGTTTTGCTGGGGAGAAGTTATTAATCAACTAGTTGGAGAAGGAAAGTTTTTCTGGGGCAACATTTATTGTCAACTAGTTGGCAAATTTAAGTGCTGCTGGGGAAAAGTTATTAGTCAACTAGTTGGAAAATGAAAGTTTTGCTGGGGCAACATTTATTGTCAACTAATTGGCAAATTTAAATTTTTCCTATACAGATGTGCCAAATTTTCCAACTAGATGACTAAAATGTTTTTAATTACAAGGAGATTGGATTGTACCATTCTATATGAGCTTATAAACTAATTTTTTCCAATAGTCAAAGAGTAGATATCCATCCTGGGAAGGGATATCCACTCTTTGACTATTGGAAAAAATTAGTTTATAAGCTTATATAAAATGGTACTATCCAATCTCCTTATCATTAAAAATATTTTTGCCAGCTAGTTGGAAAATTTTGCCCATCTCTATAGGAGAAATATATATTTGCCAACTAGTTCACAAGAAGCATTTCCCCAGCAAAACTTTTATTTTCCAACAAGTCAACTAATAACTTCTCCCCAGCAACACTTAATTATGCCAACTAGCTGGAAAGAAACATTGTCCCAGAAAACAATTCATTTTCCAACTTGTTGACTAATAACTTATCCCCAGCAAAACTTAATTTTGCCAACTAGCTGGAAACAAACATTGTTGCAGAAAACAATTCATTTTCTAACTTGTTGACTAATAACTTATCCCCAGCAATACTTAATTTTGCCAATTAGCTGGGAACAAACATTGCCCCAGAAAACAATTTATTGTCCAACTAGTTGACTAATAACTTCTCCCCAGCATCACTTAAATTTGCCAACTAGCTGGAAACAAACATTGCGCCAGAAAACAATTCATTTTCCAATGTTATCCTGACAACAAAGCAACCCTCCCTCCCTGATGATCCCATCAATATATAGCCTACAAAACTAAAATAAAATTCCAAAAAGTGGATGACAATTTGCTAGATGTTTTCCATAGAAATTGCCTACAGATTGTTCTGGGTACCCAGCTCACTGACCATATTTCAAACAGTAGGCAGTACAAAAAATGTGGTTCAACCCTGCTTTCTAGGGCTATAGTGAAAGAAAGGTTGAGATGGCTAGGGCACATTCTGCAGATGAAGGATGACAAATTGCCAATGATTAAGTTTTGCTAGAGAGAAGTTATTAGTCAACTAGTTGGAAAAATTCAGTTTTGCTGGGGAGAGGTTATTAGTCAACTAGTTGGAGAATGAAAGTTTTGCTAGGGCAACATTTATGGTCAACTAGTTGGCAAATTTAAGTGTTGCTGGGGAGAACTTATTAGTCAACTAGTTGGAAAAGGAAAGTTTTGCTGGAGCAACATTTATTGTCAACTAGTTGGCAAATTTAAGTGTTGCTGGGGAGAAGTTATTAGTCAACTAGTTGGCAAAATTAAGTGTTGCAGGGGAGAAGTTATTAGTCAACTAGTTGGAAAAATAAAGTTTTGATGGGGAGAAGTTACTAGTCAACTAGTTCAAAAATGAATTGTTTTCTGGGGCAATGTTTGTTTCCAACAACACCTGAATTGAAAATCAAGTATTTTGCAGTAGGCATCAAGACATGGCTAATTGTAGAAAAAACCAAGACATAAGAGGCTGGGCTACTTGAAACTGTGAGTGCAAACATCTCTAAAAATAGAAGGGTAAATTAGTCAAACTTCCAAATAATGGTAAAATTTCAATTTAGCAGCACTTCTCAAAAACATGGTAGACTAATAAAGTAAAAACAATAATGTTCTTATTTCATGCTCTTTTTCAATATATTAGTTGTTATCCTGACAACAAAGCAACCCTCCCCCCTGATGATCCCATCAATATTTACAAAACTAAAAGAAAATTCCAAAAAGTGGATGACAATTTGCTAGATGTTTTTTTATAGAAATTGTCTACAGATTGTTCTGGGTACCTGACTGACACACCATATTTCAAACAGTAGGCTGTACAAAAAATATGGTTCAATCCTGTTATCTAGGGCTATAATGAAAGAAAGGTTAAGATGGCTAGGGAACATTCTGCAGATGAAGGATGACAAATTGCCAAACATTTGCCTTTTTGGCCAACTGTCTAGGGCTAAAGGGAAAGCAGGTTGTCCTTGTCTGGGCTGGTAGAATGTCATAAAGAAAGATTTAAAGGAAATGGGAAATTCCTGATAGGAGAGAAGTTACTAGTTGGAAAATAAATTGTTTTCTGGGACAGTGTTTGTATCCAGCTAGTTGGCAAAATTAAGTTTTGCTGGGGAGAAGTTATTGGTCAACTAATTTTAAAAATTAAGTTTTGCTGGGGAGAAGTTATTAGTCAACTAGTTCGAAAATGAAAGTTTTGCTGGAGCAACATTTATTGTCAACTAGTTGGCAAATATAGATTTTTCCTATACAGATGAGCCAAGTTTTCCAACTAGATGACTAAAATGTTTTTAATTATAAGGAGATTGGATAGCACCATTCTATATAAGCTTATAGGCTAAAGTAATTTTTTCTAATAGTCAAAGGGTGGAGTCCCCCTGGGAAGCTATTTTGAACTAGTCTATCTACCTCCTCTTGTTCTCCCTCTAGAGGGTCCTGACCTTTGATGACCTTTAAAAATCTGTGTGTTATAAAGTGAAACCAGTAAAATTCTACTTTAGCTACTTTTGGCTATCTTGGAAAGGGGCTAGGTTAGGAAAATGAAACTTTCACAAATGGATCTACAGGGTAAAGTATGTCCCGGGAAGGTATTTTCAAGTACCAACCTCCACTCCTTCTCCCTCTAGAGGGTCCTGAAATTTGCCTGCATGACAGGTCTATTGAAATTTTGACAAAACAATATTTTACCTTAATTTTCAGTTATCAGTTTCTTTTTCTCTGGCTTTAGTTCTGAAAATGCAATTACAGTTATTTGAGTAGAATTTTAAGCCATATCATTTTTTTTTTCAAAATTCAGGAAATGTTTTGCATGTCTTTAAAACCTTATTAATTGGAATTGAGCAAAGTTGTGAAGCTGAAAACAATTTTGTTGTACTTTATTCAAGCAGAAGATCTATTTTGCAAGGTTTCACAGTAAAATTCTACTGTAGCTACTTTTTGCTATCTTGGAAAGGGGTTAGGTTAGGAAAATGTAACTTTCAGTAATGAATTCAGGGCTAAAAATATACTCTAGGAAAATATTGCCAAGCTTCTATGTTAACCTTCTTCCAATTTTTAAGTTGTAGAAATTTGCCTATTTGACAGGTCTACACCTATTGAAATTTTGACAGAACTACATTTTACTTCAATTTTCAGTCATCAGTTTCTTTGTCTCTGGTTTTAGTTCTTAAATGCAATTTCTGTTATTTGAGTAGAATTTTAAACCATATCACTAGGTTTTTTTCTAAATTGTATTTTTTTTGCACTTGTTCATTCTTACCTAAATTACTGTCCACTTATTTACTCGAATACTTTCATATCACATTTTATTACACTCCAAAGACAACAAAATAAGGTGCTTCGTATTTTAAAAAGCTTTCTTCCTTCCCCAGCATATCTTCAAAGCAAGTCCTCTACAAAGAGCTTATATTTGTTATTGAATATTCTTCCTGTTGACCTGGCAGTTACTTTTAACTTGTTATTATTCAAAGTTAAGCACAATCTTCTGACACTGCCTAGCTATTTCTTTTCTTTTGATCTGTTTACAATTGCTGTGCCATCTTTGTACCTAACTTGCAATACATGCAAACTACACCAGCCATTGATAATTACAGAGAGGTCCCGTTTTTCTCTAAGAAATAGTATCGTTGCTGCATGGAGCTAATAAAAGTCTGATTTTGGGTTTGATTTGTCATTAGGAATTTCAAAAAATAAGTTGAAGTCATTCCTTTTGGATAGTTATTATTTATTCTACTGATTTATTTATTATTATTATTAATTGGATGTTTTGTTTTGTTTTTGGGTCTTCATTTTTCTCTTGTTGTCCCATTGCTGGTTGAAGGAATTTAATTTTGGTTTGTTTGTTTATTGTCAGGTGGAATGTCTGCTGTTGTGTGATGAGTAATTATTATTATGACTTTTTTTTCTTATTTTAAGTAATCATCCATATATTCCGTTATTTATTACTTTAGTTGTTTTATCTGTGCAAAACAAGCATGTCTCTCTGCCAGATATTGATATACTAAGTATGTTATCTATATATTTATTTGAAAATAAATAAACCTGAACCTGTATATAGAGAGTTTTGAAGCCTCTAAGTCTTAAATTAGGATTGAGCAAAGTTGTGGAGGTGAAAACAGTTTTGTTGTGCTTCATTTAAGCAGAATATTGATTTGGCAAGGTTTCACCTTTATAAAACTAAAATTTTTAAAGGTCATCAAAGGTCACTGCCCTCTAGAGGGAAAAGGAGTTAAGGTAGATACTTCAAAATACCTTCCCAGGACATACTTTATTCTGTAGATACATCCCTGAAAGTTTCAGTTCCCAAACCTAACACCTTTCTAAGATAGAAAAAAGTAGCTAAACTAGAATTTTACCAAAAGTTATTGTAATGATCTTACTCATATAATTCTTATAGGCACATTGCTTCACTGTACATCCCTCCCCATTTATAGCCTAGCCTAAATACTACTCCAGAAGTCCTAATTTAAAAACTTTTGGTTTGAAAATGGTTTCAGTATGTTGGAAAAACATCTAGGAATCTAATTGTTTGATGAGAAGTTTGAAGTTTTATCTGACTCCATCTACACTTTATCTACATCTGACTAAACTCTGGATTTTCCAAAATTAGAGGATTTTCACAAACAAATTTGACACAAGATTAAAGCTACTTGATTTTGATGCAAGTCAGAAACCAATTCAATATGTGTTGAAATACTTGGTGAATACCTGTGGGCAGAACCTAATGTATTTCACACATGTCAAAATACTTGGGGAATACCTGTGGGCAAAACCTGTTGATGTATATTCTTGTTTCTTTGTTTTCATTCAACTTCACCTAATACATAAAAGTATAAAACACTTAAAAAAGTAGAAGTAATAAAACTAACAAAATCGTTTCAAATATGTAGTTTTTAGTATAACAAAATTGGTTAATCATTAAGAGTGTGATATTGTGACCTAGATCCCATAAATCTTCTTTTTTCTAAGTTTTGCATATATGCCACAGGAATAGCATCTCCAAGCATTATCTGGAATGGCCCACTTCTTGTCAGTTTTAATGGTCCAGGAAAGATTTGTTCATTGTTGACAGTGTAAATGTCTTCAACATTTGACCATTTCAAAGTGTGATCTGTGATTTTAACGCACTTGAAAATTTTTATTTTGGACTGTCCTTTGTCAAGAAAGTCTAGAATCCTACCAACAAACTATGGCACCTCGCTTTTTTTGTCACCAAATAAAATGGCAGAGTATTTGTCAAGCTGCAGTTCAACTTCCAACCCAAATTTGTGAATTTTTATTTAGTTTCATTGATAAGTGCTAAGGAAAGGGAACAATGACATCCGTGTGAACCTCTGCAATTTTTGGAAGTAGCGGGCACCCATAAATTTGACAGCTATATTTTCGTCAGTGGACCCTGGGATTTTGACACCAATTGTTTCTCATTTGTTTTACATTTTCAGTGAAATTTTGACAAAGTCACCTATATTTTGACAGGGTCTGTTGCTGTGTTTCAAAAATTTTGACAAGGTTACTAGGCGTACAAGATATTTGCAAAGGATATAAATCAATTTATAGAAGCCATTATCTATGTTTGAATTTGGCTAAAGGAACATTTTTAGTGCTCCTGGTATTCCACTACATTAAACAAGAATTTTCAACAGTTAGAACCTAGTTTTGACAATGTAATATTTGTTGCCATTTTAATTTTATCAAGAAAAAGCTAATCTGACGAGAATTCAGATAAAATCAGATGTATCTTGATGCATTAGTGCTAATCCCAACTATTTTTTTTTGCAATAAGTACCCAAGTAACAGCAGTTTGAACATTGCTTACCTGAAAAAATGTCAGTAGCTCCTTTCTTGTCGAAAACAGGAAACTGACTGAGTTAAATGTTCTTTTCTTATCTGGGTGTACAGGATATTGTGCCAATGTTTCAGCAGAGTTATTCCAGGCAGAGTTATTGCATTTTGAAGGAAAATTTTGACAGGGGTTCCAAAATTGCACTGTCAAATCGTCAGTACCTTTACCCCAGTGCCACTCTTGCCTTTGCTGCTTGAGAGATATTGGCTGTTATAAAATATAAGTGTTTGTTGTTTCCTGGGCTATTGTAAAATATAGCATAGGTAAATTTTTCCTTTTTCATATAATTTAGTTAGAAAGAAAAATGTATTCTTCAATTAATTTCTTGGTGGTAAGTGCTGGGTTAGTCCACTACATAAGTAAACATGTTAAGAAAACACTTCTTACTTCATGATAAGCAGAATAATCCTAGTTAACATATTTTGTGGGGGGAGAACCTTTATTGTCACTATTTTCTTTGTATTTCTAGTTTTTCTATCACATTTTTTAGTATTTGCGTCTATTCTCTAAGTCTTGATAATTGTTTATCCACAAACACCCAAGTGCCATCTAACTAATCTAACCTAACCTAATTTATCAGTATTTGGCTATTAATATGTTTTTGGTAGATGGCACTGATGCAGTGGCGGATCCAGGGGGCGATGGGGCGCCCCCTAACGTATTCTAAAGTAGTATAATTAATGCAACTCCTAATGCAAGTTTACCAGATCAACCTATTTTGCCCCCCCCCCGTTTACCCGTTATCCATAACTTAGCCTAGGACAATTTTGGCTTTCAGCTTTCTTAGCAAATGCATCATTTTTGTCTATGTCCTCTTATAAATGACTCATTGTATCAACAAAGGGGAGTGGGTGGCAAATGCTATGGTAGAGGAAACAATATTTGGAAAGAATATTGTATTGGGAACATGATGGTACTATTCCTTTATTTTTATAGTGTTTTCTGCTTAAGAGGAATCTCGATTGATCGTTACTTTCTTCATCTTTGTACAGCAGGACAAGTGTTTCCCACCTCACCTTGACTCTGAAACTCAAGTGGTACACAGGAATCTGTGTAACTACAAGACCCCTTGGCTCCCAGCTCCCTAGACTTGTCTTAAATGTGGTAAGAAAGAAGAAATTTTTTTGTTGCTTTGTTTGAGTCTAATTTTCTTTGACACTGGGTTTTCGAAAACAGATTCAAAGGACTTGAGTAGGGCTTTAAACAATAACGGGACTCTTTTCAAGCTATTTAAGATGCATTTTTGCAAATTTGTTAACATTGTAATATATTTGATCATAGCAGAGGTATGATGCTCAACATGCTTTCCATGAGCTGTTTCTGTTTACACTAACAAGTTTTCTAACAGAAAACTTGTTAGTGTAGCCCCGAAAATTGTTACTTCTCAGAGAAACTTTTTATATTTGACGGAAAACTTACCGCTATTAAAACAAAATTCTTACTATTAAGAAAACCCCGCTACTTCAAAGAGAAATTTGATAACATTAAGTAAACCTAAATTTAAGTCAAAGTTGTTACTTCTAAGAAAAAACTTGTTAGTGTTACGAAAAACTTGCTACTTCTAACAGAAAACTTGTTAGCATAAATAGAAAATTGTTACTTCTAAGAGAAATTTGCTATCTTTGATGGAAAACATGCTGCTATTAGAAAAAAATTGTTACTATTAAGAAAAGCCTTTTACTCCCAAGAGAAATTTGAAAGTATTAAGGAAAACTTTGTTAATATTGAGGAAAAAGTTGTTACTCTTAAGAAAAAATTGTTAGTATTAAGTAAAACTTTGTTAATATGAACGAAAAACTTGTTACTTCTAAGAAAAAATTTGTTAGTGTTAAGAAAAACTGCTACTTATAACTGAAAACTTGTTAGCGTAAACAGAAAATTTTTACTTCTAAGAGAAATTTGTTATCTTTGACGGAAAACTTGGTGCTATTAGACAAAATTCTTACTATTAAGAAAAACATGTTACTTCCATGAGAAACTTGATAGTGTTAAGTAAAACTGTGTTAGTATTAAGGAAAAAGTTGTTACTTCTAAGAAAAAATTGTTAGCATTAAGTAAAACTTTGTTAGTATTAAGGAAAAAAAGTGTTACTTCTATGAAAAAATTTGTTAGTGTTGAGAAAAACTTGCTACCTCTAACAGAAAACTTGTTAGCGCAAACAGAAAATTGTTACTTCTAAGAGACATTTGTTATCTTTGATGGAAATTTTGCTGTTATTAGAAAAAAATTCTTACTGATAAGAAAAAAACCTGTTACTTCCAACAGAAATTTGATAGTATTAAGTAAAATTTTGTTAGTATTATGGGAAAAGCTGCTACTTCTAAGAAAAAATTATTAGTATTAAGTAAAACTTTGCTAGCATTAAGGAAAAACTTGTTACTTCTAGGGAAAATAATCATAGTGTTAAGAAAAACGTGTTACTTCTGACAGAAAAAGTTTTATGGTCAGAGGGTGCCACAGAGCAGTAATATTGTGGAATTGTGGCATGAATTGCTTGGAGTATCACATTCTGGTAATGAAATGCCGAGTTCCGCTTTTCAAGTAAAAACACTGTTTAATTTAGATTCATGAGCTTATTTTCGGTGGGAAAAGGTTGAAAATGTCCTAGGGGGTGAGGGGTGGTGCCACGTGGATGATGGAGGGTTAGGTGTATAATGCCACGGTGGTTTGGAGGTTATTATGATAAGCTTGGCTTGCGAGAACTTGAGTCAATGGGATGAAGTATAATTTTTAACAGAAAATGTCTGAAAAATGTCTTGGGGTGACGAAGGAGGTTTCAGAGGGGCAGTCAAATAATGGCACTGTGGCGTGAATTGCATGGAGTATCACACCATAGTATTGAAATGCTGCGTTCCGCTGTTCAAGTAAAAACAGTGTTTAACTTAGGTTCATGAACTTATTTTGGGTGGGAAAAGGTTGAAAACGTCCTAGGGGGTGATGAGGGGTGGTGCCACGTGGATGATGGAGGGGGAGGTGTTTAATGCCACGGTGGTGTGAAGTGTTTTAAAGGTTATTACGATAAGCTTGACTTGCGAAAACTTGATTCAGTGGGATGAAGTATAATTTTTAACAAAAAATGTCTGAAAACTGTCTTGGGGCTGATGAAGGAGGTGTCAGAGAGGCAGGCAAATCATTGCACTGTGGCGTGAATTGCATGGAGTATCACGTTCTAGCAATGAAATGTCGAGTACCACTTTTCCACAAAAAATATAGTGTTTAATTTAGATTCACATGGTTATTTTCGGTATGAAAAGGTTGAAAATGTCCTAGGGAAGACGAAGGGGTATCAGAGAGTGCCAGAGGATAAGTAATAGTGTGGTACGGTTGTGTGAATCGACATGGTGTATCATTGAGGGTGGGGTTGTGAAAAACGTGAATCAATGGATTTAATTCGTGATTTTTTACTTTAGAATATCGGGAGAATGTCTTAGGAATGATAATTTGTATCATAGGGATGTAACAGTGTACTAATAGTGTGGCACGGTGGCGTGGATTGACATGGTATTACGGAGGGTTGGGTTGTGAAAACATGAACCAATGGATTCAATATGTGATTTTAACCTGGAAAATACCTGGAAAATGTCTGGGAAATGGGGATGGGGGTGTCAGAGAGGGCAAGGGGGCCAGTGATAATGTGACACGGGATGGGAATTGAGATGGTGTATTACGGTCGGTTGTTCGGGTTGCACAAACATGAACCTATGGATTTTATGTGTGATTTTTAGCAGGAAAATATCTGGAAAATGTAATAGGGATGAAGACAAGGGGCGTCAGAGAGTGTCGGGGGACCAGTAATAGTGTGACACAGGATGGGAATTGAGATGGTGTATTGCGATGGGTTGGTTGGGTTCTGAAAACACGAACCTATGGATTAATGGGTGATTTTTCGCAGGAAAATATCCGGCAAATGTCATAGGGGTGACGGCGGGGGTGTCAGAGAGTGGCAGAGGACCCGTAATAGTGTGGCACAGAGCTGGGAATTGTTGGAAAATAATAGCAATAGAAAATATATCCATTTAGGGTGTTCAAACGCTAGAAGACGCTTAAAATGTTGATGACGGGTGTTGCAAGGTGCCCCTCGTGGGAAAGGGGAAAATCCACAGGGATACTCGAAAATCTACGACCGGTAGTTTTGGATGCTGAGAATGACAATCCTGACGCTCTTAGGTCCAAAAAGATCGAATATGCGTTTTTTTATTGCTGTGTAATAAGTCGTTCCCCCGTTTCCCCACTTACAGGGAAAAAGAGCGGGTAAATAGAGATCCTGTACAACAGTCTAAAAGACTTGTTTTCTGGGATTTCCCAGTGCGAGAAGAATGAATATATTACTTTGATTGATCTGTCATTAGCCTTTCCCCTCGTTTTCCAGTTACTAGGGAAAAAGAGGGGGAAATCAAGATATCTTCTAAAGGAAAAATATAGTCAGACGGCTCTACAGAATTCGGAGAGGAGACAAAGGTCTAACAACTCGGTTTTAAAACCCTCTATGACCGATTTGACGAGAGTTTAATATCCTATTCGCTGGTGCTTCTCTTTTCCTGTTTGCTGAAGATTCACTACCTATTGGTTGGTTCAATCGGTCAAGCAATAATGCAGGCTTGTCGTCCCCAATCTTTGCTTGCTCCTTTATATGTATACCTTGGAGTCCAGCTACACCAGCAATCTGGTTTGCGTTCTCTCATCAACCATCTGAATAGGCTAGGTTTTTCTACTTCTTACTTTGAAGTGCTTCGATTCGAGCGTTCTGCCGCAGTAACTCACGTTACAGAATTTCCAGGGATGACTTCTAAAACTTTCACGAAGTTCATTGATGACAGTGTCGACCACAACATTTGCACTATCGATGGAAAAGGTACTTTCCATGGGATAGGCATGCTAGTTGCTCCCACACCAGGGCTACCCAAATTCCCAATCATAACCCCAAGAGTAGTTGTAAACCTTGAAGTACTCCAGCAGGTTGGACAAGTGCCTTTCTTCTTCTACATCACAAGCCAAAAGGAGAACAGTCTTGTGTACAAACTCATTCCGACCGTCACCTTCGATGACAAGATCGATGGCGTTAACCTACCATGTCATGCAAACCGGATACATGACATGAAACGGGTCCGGTGGAGTGGATTTATGCAAGCAATTCACCATGGATCATACAAAGGCTCTTCGTCGATTTTTTTCTGCCTATGATCGACTATAGTGCTTCCGATCTTTCTTGTGTATACACGACCTTACGTTTATCTCCATTAAAGCACGCCAGCACGTGATGGTACCAGTTGTGACTTTTGACCAACCTTTACACATGAAAGCAGTGAACATCATCAATGCTGAGCCTGCTAATAGTCCTTCCAAGGCAGCAGGTCCAATGATCGGTGGTCTTCATTGCCGTACGAGCTTTCTTGGAGCGATAGGGCACTTGATAATGGAAACAGGAATAAAGTAAGTGCTCGAATTCATACGTGCCGGTAACACTACTAAGCATATTCTTAGCGGTACGGCTATTTCATGAGCCATGAGAGCACACTAGTATAGAGATTCAGCATTGCAGATCATTCAGATTTACAAATCCTATTGTTTCGACTGCACAGATGACATACGTGCAGGTCATCAAGACTTTACAAAAGCTTCGGCAATATGTATAGCTCTACTGATTGGGGTAGTAACCCTTGAAGACGCATCCAACGCATACGTAGTGCGTCGAATCCAAACGCGGATGATAGAGTTTCAAGACACGCTGCAAAGCAACAGGACTGCAAAAATATGACTCCAGTATTCAGAAATATTTGGAGGGCTTAAGAAGGCCATCAGGACAGAACGGACCGAAAACTGGGTGAAGTATCTTCAGGCATTCTCTGAGATGCTCCCTTACTTTGCAGCTGCAGGCCACAACCTGTATACGAAATCGGTGAGAATATTTCTTCAGCAAATGAAAGAGCTGAAACGAAGAAACCAGAAGCTGTATAAAGACGTCGCGGATGGGATGTTTGTCATTCAAAGAAGCGATAGATTTTGGGCTGGGCTCTCTCCCAACTTAGTAATTCAGCAAGTACTGATGAGGTCACTGAAAACAAGCATGGGACTCACGAGAGGAAATGAAATGAGTGAGACGCAAAGGTTGGCCTGGACAATGTCAATGCCAGTGTGAGCTGAAATTAATGAGCTTATGCAGGCACAGTACGTGTCATCTGGCCAGCACGTTTCCGCAAGACCAGCCCAGCTCGGATGGAAAGGACGTTAAGGCTTTAGTAGTTTTTTTACGCAGTCCTATCCGTGCAACAACTGCACTCAATTGCGCAATATATCGAATGGCATGACGGCAGCAAGGGTTGTCAACGCGGGTGCAGCAAAGGTGATAGGAAAAGAAATTCTGAAGTCAATGGACGACGCCGATGCCGATCGCTACATCTTCAAGCGCAAAAGCAAAGTGACTACAATAGCCTATCAAGGCAACACTTCCGAAGCTGACAGTGAAGACATACAAATTGACGCAAGTCTTCTGTTCCAACGTGTTGCGGCAGCGGCAACTACAGCCAGAGGGGATATGGAAGAAACTCTCAGATTCGAACTCTCCAGCTATCCTACTGCCCTTTTCGAATCGTCAAGCCTGCCACGACAGGCAGATAAAGCGTAGCTAGTGAAAGCTATTTGGAAATTAGCAAAGGCGGAACCTGTGAACGTCCTATCAAAAGAGCCGGAAATTACGTGATCGATGGCGGGTGGCCGCTCCAGCATATTCTATGGAAAACAGGAAACACTTTCCAACAGATTTGCCATAGTTACGTTTCATTTGTGACACCGAAGTATTCAAATGCTTCCATTGTCTTTGATGGTTACACTTCAGGTCCGACTACCAAAGATGTCACCCAGCTTAGACGAACGAAAGGTATCCAGTGTCCGACCGTCGATTTCACACTGAGTATGAATCTGAAAAGAAAAAATAAGGACTTCTTGCGGAATCCCAACAATAAGCAGAACATTATTCCAGCTATTGGTAAGAAGCTTGTCCAAGCCGGCGTCACTGTCCTTCATGCAGAGAGAGATGTGGACGTTGTGATTGCATTAACAGGTGTTAACATGGCCAAGGAAGGGGTAACCGCTGTAGTCGGAAAAGAAATTGATTTATTGATCCTTCTCCTCCATCACCCGCCTCTAGAAGCCAGGGATCTCTACTTCGAAACCAGTACGAAATCAAGAGCTCTGTCAACTAAATACTGGCGCATCAACTTTATCAAAAGATCACTGGAACAGGTTTGTCACTCTATTCTTGTTGACCCCGCTTTTCTTGGTTGCCATACGACGTCCCGTTTGTTTGGGATAGGAAAGCAGGCTGTCCTGCCATTCCTGAAAAGCCGGGAAAAATTTAGGAATAATTGTGAAGTATTCCTTAATCCGCGCTCTATGAAGGACGAAGACCAGCAAGCCGGTGGAAATATTTTGCTGTGTTTCTAAAAGCGTAAGAAAGGGGAGGGTCACAGCAAAGCTAGGTACAGGGTTTTTATTAAGAAACTAAACAGCTCAAAGACATCAGCTTTTGTGAACCCAGAGAGACTTCCACCAACTTCGTCAGCTGTGAAATTTCATTCTTATATAAATTTCATTTATTATTTCATTCTTCTATCAGGTAATGGAATGGCATAATACTGCGTCAGAAGTCGACCCGAAAGACTGGGGTTGGCGATTACGTGACGGACGCCGTCACGTAAGGGTGGGTCGGTGGTTATGTTGGAGGATCTGTTCATGAAGGAAGTTTTCATGGGGGAAGGGAAATTGCCATGAAGGGGGCGCCCGACTTGCCAGCATTATTTATTGGTTATTGGGAAGTATACAACCATTTTCAGGAAGGATTTTTTCTGGAGGGGGGGGGGCTAGAGGAGGGGGTTAATCTGGAGAATATTTTCGTGGAGGATGTTTCTTTGGGGTCAGGGACATTTCTATGAAGGGGGCGCCGGATTTCCAAGCATTATTTAAGAAACGATCAGAAATTAAATAAAAAAAAACAAGTTTTTTCAACTGAAATGTAAGAAGGAATATTAGAACTTAAAACGAACAGAAATTATAACGCATGTGAGGGGGTTCTCCCCCTAGTCAGTACCTCGCTCTTTACGCTACAGTTTTTTTTTAGTACTTTCAAAAGAGCTCTCTATTCTAATTAAACGGCCTTTGTGATTCTGGGGTTTCTGAATCAAATTTTTTTTTAACTTTTAACTTAAAGAGAGTGGTATTGACTGAGGGGATAACCCCTTCATATAAGTAATAACATATACGTAATAAAGAAAACAATAAAAAAAACTAGCGATACGGCTCAATAGTAATCGAAACTTTTAAAAACGAAATTTTGATGTCAATAAATGTATCAAAAGTATGTGTTTATAATGCTGATCCTAAATATATAAATTTTATTAAGTTTAGTATTACTCATCAAAGGCTACGAGCCTGAGAAAATTTACTCGATTTTTTAAAGAGGGGGAAACATCCCTACAAGTGAGAGAATTCTAATGAAAATCACACCGTCAGATTCAGCCTATCAGAAAAACCTATTTCATAGGTTTCAAGCTCATATCTGCAAAAATCTTCAACTTTGTATTTTTTGCCAGAAGAAAAATATACGAATATAGAAGTTTGTTACGTAAGTTAATTTGTAAAGACATCCATTTAGCAAAAGAAAAGTAAAATTTTTATGCAAATAAAAGCTGCATTAACTAAAAAACGATCAGAAATTAAATAAAAAAAACAAGTTTTTTAAACTGAAAGTAAGGAGCGACATTAAAACTTAAAACGAACAGAAATTATTCCGTATATGAAAGGGGCTGTCCCCTCCTCAACGCCTCGCTCTTTACGCTAAAGTTTGACTCTGTCTCACAACTTTATTTTTTAAAACAATAAAAAACTTTAGCGTAAAGAGCGAGGCGTTGAGGAGGGGACAGCCCCTTTCATATACGGAATAATTTCTGTTCGTTTTAAGTTTTAATGTCGCTCCTTACTTTCAGTTTAAAAAACTTGTTTTTTTTATTTAATAACGATGAAGAAAACGATGTTTAGTGCAAATCCTTAATCTTATCCTTTTTAGTTCAATCAAAACCGTAATTATATTTTGCTTTGATTACCGAAGTTACCTGATTTGTTTCATTTTTTGTCTTATACTTCTATTACATAGTCGAAGTAAATCTGCCCACGTACTCCGAAGGCCCGATGCATTGTCTCCCCTACGGTGTAAACACTGCAGAAAAGTAAAATAAGAATCTAATACCATATTTTTTTTTGAAATCATCGAGTAAAAAAACCTTGGAGGCATGGGTGTAGGCAGCATTAGGCAGCATATTGTCTAGGGGGGGGAGGCAATCGATAGTGTGATGGAGTTTTATCAACTGCTTTTTCCAAACCATCTGCTTTTTCAGCCATATCTAATGTAAATTTGAAGGTCTAGTGGGGGCAGATGCCCCCCCCCCCCCGCCCCCCTCCCTACGCCCATGCTTGGGGGGCAACATTTTGACCATTCATATCGCACAACTCTCGAGGATACTGTTTTTCCCTTCCCCGCTTAAGGGGGAAATTGAGCTAAGTCCAGCGATAAAACAATATAACTTTCTTTTTTTGTGTTCTCTGCACAAAAAAAGAGCAGACGTGAAATTCGAGCGCACAATAAATCTGCCCCTGAATTTTTCCCCCTTTCCCACTGTTTTTTACCCTGTTCCGCCAAGGGGATTTTTGGGGACTTTGGATATGTTGTACAGATTTTCAAACAGTTCATGGTAACGAACTGTAAGTAAGGAGCGACCCGGCTCAATGGTAACCGAAACTCTAGAAAACGGGTTTTTGATACCAATAGATATATCAAAAGAATCAGATTTCAATGCTGATTTCAAATATATAACTTTCATCAAGTTTAGTGCTACCCATCAAAAGTTACGCACCTGAGAAAATTTGGCTGATTTTCGAAAAAAGGGGGAAAGACCCCCAAAAAGTTATAGAACCTTAATGAAAATAAAACTATCCTATGCAGCGTATCCAATAAGCCTACTGTAGAGGTATCAAGCTCCTTTCTAAAAAAATGTGGAATTTTGCATTTTTTGCCAGAAGAAAGATCACGGATGCGTGTTTATTTGTTTGTTTGTTTGTTGTTTTTTTTCCCAGGGGGGATCGTATCGACCCAGTGGTCCTAGAATATCGAGGGAGGGCTCATTGGAACGGAAACTAAAAGTTCTAGTGCCCTTTTTAAGTGACCAAAAAAATGGAGGGCAACTAGGCCCCCTCCCACACTCATTTTTTTCCCAAAGTCACCTGATCAAAATTTTGAGATAACCATTTTGTTCAGCATGGTCTAAAATATGATAAAAATGTCTTTTAGGATGACTTGATCCCCCAAAGTCCCCAGGGGGGTGGCTGAAAGTTATGAACTTTACTCAATGTTAACATATAGTATTGGTTATTGGGAAGTATACAGACTTTTTCAGAGGAGATTTTTTCGGGGCGGTGGGGGCAGGAGAGGGTCGGGCGCCAGAGGGAAGGATCTTTCCATGAAGGAAGTTTTCATGGGGGAAGGGAAATTGCCATGAAGGGGGCGCCGGACTTGCCAGCATTATTTATTGGTTATTGGGAAGTATACAACCATTTTCAGGAAGGATTTTTCTGGAGGGGGGGGGGCTAGAGGAGGGGATTACTCTGGATAATATTTCCGTGGAGGATGTTTCTTTGGGGTAAGGGACATTTCTATGAAGGGGGCGCCGGATTTCCAAGCATTATTTAAGAAACGATCAGAAGTTAAATAAAAAAAAAAGTTTTTTCAACTGAAATGTAAGAAGGAATATTAGAACTTAAAACGAACAGAAATTATAACGTATGTGAGGGGGTTCTCCCCCAAGTCAATACCTCGCTCTTTACGCTACAGTTTTTTTTAGTGCTTTCAAAAGAGCTATCTATTCTAATTAAACGGCCTTTGTGATTCAGGGGTTTGTGAATCAAATTTTTTTTTAACTTTCAACGTAAAGAGCGTGGTATTGACTAAGGGGAGAACCCCTTCATATACGTAATAACATATACGTAATAAAAAAAAACAATAAAAAACAAGCGATACGGCTGAATAGTAATCGAAACTTTTAAAAACGAAATTTTGATGTCAATAAATGTATCAAAAGAATGTGTTTATAATGCTGATCCTAAATATATAAATTTTATTAAGTTTAGTATTACTCATCAAAGGCTACGAGCCTGAGAAAATTTACTCGATTTTTTAAAGAGGGGGAAACATCCCCTACAAGTGAAAGAATTTTAATGAAAATCACACCGTCAGATTCAGCGTATCAGAAAACCCTATTACATAGGTTTCAAGCTCATATCTGCAAAAATCTGCAACTTTGTATTTTTTGCCAGAAGAAAAATATACGAATATAGAAGTTAGTTACGTAAGTTAATTTGTAAAGACATCCATTTAGCAAAAGAAAAGTAAAATTTTTATGCAAATAAAAGCTGCATTAACTAAAAAACGATCAGAAATTAAATAAAAAAACAAGTTTTTTAAACTGAAAGTAAGGAGCGACATTAAAACTGAAAACGAACAGAGATTATTCTGTATATGAAAGGGGCTGTCCCCTCCTCAACGCCTCGCTCTTTACGCTAAAGTTTGAATCTTTCTCACAACTTTGTTTTCTAAAACAATAAAAAACTTTAGCGTAAAGAGTGAGGCGCTGAGGAGCGGACCGCCCCTTTCATATACGGACTAATTTCTGTTCGTTTTATGTTTTGATGTCGCTCCTTACTTTCAGATTAAAAAACTTGTTTTTTTATTTAATTTCTCCAAAAGACGATGTAAAAATCTTTTATGTGGTAATTTTGTCCCAGTGTTTCGTAGATTTACTGGACTAAGTCGAAATGGCCCTCAGCAGCGCCACCCTGGTTTCCAGGTTGAATTTTGTAAGCCCTGGATCTAATAAACTCGAGGAAAATAGTGAAAAATATGAAGAAATATATTAAAATAATATCTTAATACTCTCAAAACCTTGGTCCCATAAGCCCTAAAAATTTTTCAAAATACGAATCAAATGTTAAAATATGGTAAATATTTGTTAAAAATCCTCAAGTGCTAGCATATGCTTAGTCAAAATTACCCCCAGATATGTGTGAAAAAAGGTATTGCAATGCCAGTCCCCTCTCTCATGTTTGAATTTTGTAATCCCTGGATCTATTAAACTCGAGGACAATAATGAAAAATATGTAAAAAAAAAGTATTAAAAATAATAGCATAAAAACTCTCAAAACCATGGTCCCATAAGCCCTAAAAAATATTAAAAATACGAAACAAATGTTAAAATATGGTAAATAATTGCTTAAAACCTTCAAGAGCTAGCATGCCCTTTAGTCAAAATTGCCCCTAGATGGGTGGGAAATTATAAGCCTTGGATCTATTAAACCCGAGGAAAATAATGAAAAATATGAAGAAATATATTAAAATAACATCTTAAAACTCTCAAAACATTGGTCTTATAAGCCCTAGAAAATATAAAAATGTGAAAAAAATGTTAAAATATGGTAAATAATTGTTTAATATCCTCAAGTGCTAGCATGTCCATAGTCAAAATGGTCCTGGAAATGATTGCTAGGAGGGTGGGGGGCAGCCGTACATTGTCACAATGTGTGAAATATTCATAAGTTTAGCTCAAAGAAAATGAGATATTTTCATTGAAAGCCCTCAAAATAATAAAATAGAGCCTAAACATTTAGCTCTAATAACAGCCCTTCCTCCCTGGAATTGGCTGCTAGCACCCGTACCTTTTTTCTATTCACACGCAACATATAAATTTATTTTAGTAAAAAAAAGTCTGTCCCCCAGTAAATCGGTGTTTTCAGGAGTTTTGCGGGTAAAAAAAAAGGCTGAAAAGCTAGAATTCAAATGTCTTAGAATTACTGCAAATATATAGGGATATTGAACCTCCTGCTTCAGAGGCGGCAATGCCGTATGAGGCGCGTTCGTTCGTAAAATGTGTCACTGGCTTCGAACTGGGAGAAAATAATAGCAAGAAAAAAGAAACAATAAAATATGGAATTAATTCATATGTCTTGTAGTCTCTTTCCTCCTTAATTACTAAAAATACATTAAGAAAATCCAGAATTATATCTAGTATCGTTCTCTAAGAAAGAATTGGGAACAATAATGTCCAGAAATAGATATTCCCCGACTGCGTGCCAAATTATTGCAGTAAACACGCCGTTCTAGCATGCTTGAAAAATGGGAAATCTCCTTGCGCGCAATAGGTTATTTCTAGAATATATTGACTAGGACAGAATACTGAGAATGGTCTTTTAGTCCTGATGCTTGGGTCCAGTTCCATTGGAAGGAAATTGACCTTTCGAGTCACAGCGATGACAAAAAATTAAATAAAAATAAAGAAGAAAGAATAACAATGATACGCTTTGAAAGAAAAAAACACGTTGAACGTTTCGGTGAAGAATAAAATATCAAATAAGTATTATGCGACAGTGATGTGCGCGCTGTCATTGCGCAACGTGTGCTGACATTACATAAAGTGTGCGCCGCCATTAAGTTAAAAGAAAGAAAAATGAAATGTCAAAAAGGATTATGTGACAGTGATTTGTGCACTGTCCTTACGTAAGATGTGCACCGTCCTTACATAAGATACATATTAAAATCATCAAAATTTTTGTAATATGTATAAATATTTAGTAGAGTATATATCTACTCTACTAAATATTTACACTCATAATTTAGTAGAGTTTTGGTACTATTGAGACGAGTCGCTCTTTCTATACAGTTCGTTACCACGAACTGTTTGATCGCTTCAAAAATAAAATACCTTTTAAAATACTGCAGTATGAAGAACCATCAAAAATGCAGCATTTTTTGTAAGAAGTGATTCTGTTTTAAAATTTTTGTTGTTTGATTAAAAAGGCACTAGAATTTTTAATTTATGTTTGAATCAGCCCTTTGCGACATTCTAAGACCACTGGGTCGACATTCTAAGACCACTGACATTACATAAAGTGTGCGCCGCCATTAAGTTAAAAGAAAGAAAAAATGCCTTGAATGTTTCGGCGAAGAATGAAATGTCAAAAAAAGGATTATGTGACAGTGATGTATGCGCTGTTATTAGGTAAGATGTGCGCCGTCCTTACATAAGATACATATTAAAATCATCATAATTTTTTTAATATGTATAAATATTTAGTAGAGTATATATCTACTCTACTAAATATTTACACTCATAATTTAGTAGAGTTTTGGTACTATTGAGACGAGTCGCTCTTTCTATACAGTTCGTTACCACGAACTGTTTGATCGCTTCAAAAATCAAATACCTTTTAAAAGACTGCAGTATGAAGAACCATCAAAAATGCAGCATTTTTTGTAAGAAGTGATTCTGTTTTAAAATTTTTGTTGTTTGATTAAAAAGGCACTAGAATTTTTAATTTATGTTTGAATCAGCCCTTTGCGACATTCTAAGACCACTGGGTCGATACAATCACCCCTGGTGAAAAAAATAAATAAACACGCATCCGTGATCTTTCTTCTGGCACAAAATACAAAATTCCACATTTTTGCAGATAGGATTCTGAAACCTTTACTATAGGGCTCTCTGATACGCTGAATCTGATGGCGTGATTTCATAAAGATTATGTGACTTAAAAGGGGTGTTTCCTCCTTTTTTCGAAAATCAGGCAAATTTTCTCAGGCTCGTAACTTTTGATGGGTAAGACTAAACTCAATGAGACTTACATATTTAAAATCTGGGTTGCAATGGTAGTTAGCAACCTAGTAAGAGATGACCACGTCTAATGTTAAGAAATATAAAATCCATAACTAGTAAAAAAATAGAGTCAGATCAAAACAAAAAGTACACCATTAGAACTGCCTTGTGTGAAACCCCTATATAGGAAAGCTTTCTAACCCCTGACTTGAACAGCAAGGGAAATATATTGGCTTGAAAATCAAGAAAAGTGGTAGCTACTACAGCATTCTGCCTAAACGGCATCTTTCTTTTTTCTTTTTTTTCCACAGATAGCTTGGAACTGGAACATCGTAGAGAGTTGTTCAATGGCTCATTTTAAAGGAAATTAATGGAGTTAAAAACCTTTTGTAACTAAAACAAATTATATTTAAAATAGAAGTAATTTTTCCACTAAAAACTGCATTTATATGGCCAATCCTGATGAATGACGTCATTATCGTAGGTAGTTAACATATATGAAGTAATAAGGAAAGCAATATTTATACGCGCTTATTTTTCGACGCGATAATAAATGACATACATAATGGATCGATATAGTTCATTATAAATGGGGACTATTTTATCAGATATAGCTGGAACCTAGTAAAGAAAAAACTACAGCGCATAGTGACTAAAAATAGGATAATGCAAGCATCTTTTGAAATGTTACTTATCTGAAGTATGGTGCCATACTGAGGATCGTGTCTTACTATTCCAACTAAGATAAAGCCATGGGCTTTTTGCTGTTTGTAATCCGAATTTCTAAAAAAGAGCAATGCGATAGTTAGTTTAAAATTTCAGAGGCAACGCTGTAGCGTTGCCTATAGTAAAGGCCATACGGCTCCAATGTTTTATTATTATTTATTATTTATTTATTTTTTTTCCCAGAGGCACTTCATCATATGGAAGGGGTCGTCATAGAAACTTCAGAGGGGGATCATTCGATTGGAAATAGAGAGTTCTAGTGCCCTTTTTAATAGTCGAAAATGATTGGAGGGCACCTAGCCCCCCCCCCCCACGCCCACCATTCCCCCAAATACATCCAATAAAAATTTTGAGATAGCCATTTTGTTCAGCGTAGTTGATTTCCCGATAGAAAATGTATTTTTGAGGTGGACACTCCCCCACAACCCTCAGGGCAAGGGTTTTAAGTTGTGTCCTGGGGGCATATAAGGCTTTTAGAGAAGGTGTTGTCGTATAAACTTCAAAACAGGCTCAATCGATTGGAAATTAAAGGGCTAGTGCCCTTTTTAATAATCGAAAGTGATCGGTGTGTAACTAGCCTCCTCCCCCCCCCCCCCCACGCCCATCATTTCCCCAAACACATCCAGTCAAAATTTTGAAATAGCCATTTTGTTCAGCGTAGTTTATTTCCAGATAGAAAATATATTTTGAGGAGGACACTCCCCCACAACCCTCAGGGCAAGGGTTTTAAGTTATACCGTGGGGTCATATAAGGTTTTTATAGAAGGCGTTGTCGTAGAAACTTCAAAAAAGGCTCATTCGATTGGGAATTCAAAAAGCTAGTGCCCTTTTTAATAGTCGACAGTGATTGGAGGGCAACTAGCCCCCCCCCCCACGCCCATTTCCCCCAAACACATCCAATCAAAATTTTGAGATAGCCATTTTGTTCAGCATAGTTGATTTCCAGATAGAAAATATGTTTTTGAGGAGGACACTCCTATATATTTTTGAGGAGGCTTCTGCAGTGAGGCCATACCCAAACTCTTGTTTATAGTTATTTTTATTCAATTCAAACTTGATTTGCATGTTCTTTTTAAGTTTCACTCGTTTTAAGATTTATTTATTCATTTACATTAATATATATTGTATGTTTGTTCGCATTGATTGTTTATTTAATTTCTGTTCGTTTTAAGTTTAATTTATACTTTAATAGCAAAACATTTGTTTTCGTTTTAAGCTTGATTTTCATATTCAATCCAAGCATTACTCGCTTTAAGATCTATTTATTCATTTATATTATTACTTGTTGTAAGTTTTTTGCTGTGATTGTTTATTTCATTTCTGTTCGTTTTGGGTTTCATTTATTCTTTAATAGTAATTTTTGGTCGTTTTGAGTTTGAATTTTAACAGGTATTTGTATCCTCTGAGCTTAAGTTTAAAATGGCCTTTACTTTTCTTTGAAAAACTTATTTTTCGGAAAGTTTTTTTTAATTAATCAGAGGCAACGCTGTAGCGTTGCCTATAGTAAAGGCCATACGGCTCCAATATTTTATTATAAACTTTAGACCTTAGATCTGCCTGTGCCTCCCGAGGCACCCAGGACATCAAGAAGGAGCCGCCAATCTTCCCGCCGGTTTGCTGCTGCAAGTATGTCCTCCCACTGAGGTGGGATTGATGCGTGCAGGATACGAAGATCTGTCTGGTACGTTCGACGCAGGGTGTTTCTGGGTCTGCCCCTGTGGCGTGGACCGGATGGCTGCCAATGGAGCGCTGCATTTGGTAGTCGGAGATTGTCCGTACGTAGTACATGGCCAAGATATCTCCATCGGCGGACTCTTATGATATGTGTCACAAGAGGCTGGCCAGTCTTGTCACGGATGGATTGGTTTGTTATTCTCTGCTGCCAACGGATGTTGAGAATTTTTCTGAGACATATGTTTTCGAAAGCAAGTATTCTTAGCTCTTGTTCCTGGGTCAGGTGCCAGGTTTCGGCAGCGTAAAGCAGCACTGGCATAACATTGCTATTGAAGAGTCGTAACTTTAGCCGTATAGAGAAGCTTTGGGACCGCCATAGTTTCCGTAATCTATTGAAGGCCCCATTGGCTTGGTCGATTCTTGTGAGCACTTCTTTTGTGGTCGATCCGGTACTTTCTATTATGCTTCCCAAGTATTTGAAATGGACGACTTGTTCTATGTGTTGGTCTCTACAAGTGATGCTCAGGGTTTGTATCTGTGGTAGCCATGCATTTTGTTTTCTCATTATTTATTTTTAGGCCGACATGGCCGCCTCTCTCCCTCACTTTGTCAAGGAGTTCTTGGAGTCTTTGCTTGCATGATTCTAGGACGGCGATGTCATCAGCAAAGTCTACATCACTGAGGTGTGTTTCTGGATTCAGCTGGATTCCGTCTGTGCTTGTACTTTGCAGTATGTAATCAATGACGATTACGAAAAGTAGTGGTGACAAGACGCAACCATGCTTAAATCCTGACCGAATGCAGAAGGAACGAGTTTGGCCATCTGGTGTCTTTACACAACACTCGCTATCTTCATAAAACGCAACAATCAGTGAAACTATATTTTCAGAGATTCCGTAATGCAGTAGGATCTTCCACAGGCTTTGGCGGTCTACTGAGTCAAATGCCTTCTCAAAATCGATGAATATGATATAGATTTTGGAGCGCCATTCTCTGCTTTCTTCCGTCAGTAGCCGTAGGGTGAATATCAAGTCTGCACATGAACGGTTTGGTCTGAATCCATGTTGCTCGTCGCGAAGATGTCTGTCGAGCTGTGAGCTGATTCTCTGCAGTAAAATGTGCTTCAGCAATTTGCTAGGTATGGAAAGCATGCAGATTCCTCGCCAGTTACCTGGGAAGGTCGCATCGCCTTTCTTAAAGATCCTCACAAGCGTGCTGCGTTTCAAATCCGAAGGTATTTTGGCAGTCGTCCAGATTACTGCGAACAACGCTGTCCAGAACTTGATGCAGGTCATAACAGTCGCTTTGATCATTTTCACGGATATCCTGTCTTCGCCAGGCGACTTCCCATTTTTCAGCGTCTTTGCTGCTGCTATAATTTCAGTGGATGACGGCGGATCCGTGCTGATATCTAAGGAAAACAGTGTTGGTGCTGGGATCTCTGGGGGATCCTCTGGCGGAGGTCTATTCAACAGCTTCTCGAAGTGACTGGCCCAAACTTCGTTTACGTGAGACTGCTGTTTTATCAGGATGCCCGAGGGGTCTGTTACTGGTCCATGTTGAATAGAGGATTTCTTTCCAATAATCTCATTAGTGATTTTATAGACGGCTCTTGAATCACCTCTCTCCGCCGCCTCTTCTGCTTGCGCTGCTTTTCGCTCCAGCAGGTTTCTCTGGTCTTTTCTGGCTTTCTTCTTTACCTTTTTATCCGCGGCTCTGTATTCATCATTTCTGAGGATCTGTTGGTCGGGGCGTTTTCTTTGGATAAGGGATGCTTTTACTTTTTTCCTTGTCTCAATGAGTTCCCATGTTTGGTCAGATAGCCACTGGTCTTTTAGGCTCTTGCGGTACCCAATGGTGGCTTCGCGGCATTGTGAAAGCACAACTTTATGCTATCCCAGTATTGATTGCTATCAGCATCATCTAGTAAAGACAAGGCTTCAAATCTATTCCGCATCTCTAGTTTAAAGGCTTGGTTGAATTCTCTCAACCTCATTTTCTCCGAGTCAAAGACCGGGTTTAAGGGAGCCTTATTTGCTTTTCTATTTCTTTTCAATTTGAGGCGGATTTTTGCTGCCATCAGATTATGATCTGAGCCAACGTCAGCTCCTCTATATCCCCTTATTTCAAGTAGGCTTGATCTCCACTTCCTGATCCAAAGACAATGGTCAATCTGATTTTGGGTATGGCCGTCGGGAGATATCCAAGAATATTTGTGTACATCCCGATGAGAAAATAGGGTACCTCCTATTAATAGGTCGTTAAGTAGCACGAAGTCGATAAGTAGTTCTCCGTTTTCGTTTCGCTGGCCCAGGCCATGCTCTCCAAGAAGCTCTGGGGAAAACAGTCGATTCGTTCTAATTTTCACTTTAAAGTCTCCAAGAAAACATGCTACGTCATGCCATGGTATATCGTTTGCTACGGTGTTGAGAGCTCTGTAAAATTAGTATTTTTCTTCGTCAGGGGCATCCGTGGTGGTTATTTAGCATACTATTACTGACAGTTTCACATGCGTGCCGATGAAGCGGGCTTTCAGGATTCTAGGTGACACCGGTGTCCACTGTAGTAGAGCTTGGGAAGTCTGTTTCGTCATCATTAGGGCTACTCCGTATTCACGCTTTTGCTGCGCTTTTGCACGCTTTTGCGTATTCACGCTTATCCAGTTTATTTGATCCAGATCCTAGCCATCGAACTTCTGACAGAGCCAGAAGGTCAAGGTGGTAATCTTCCAGTGCTCTTAGCACTTGTTCAGTCTTGGAGTCTTCAGACATTGTGCGGGCGTTCCAGAAACCAAATTCGATGTGTTGTTTTGCATTCATAAATCTTGTCCATGGGCATGCAGAGGTCGTCATCAAAAGGGGGTTCGAAAATCCGAGGCTCAAACTTGATGTTTCGGTTGCAGTTTGGATTTCCCCCGAGGGCATGCCCTTGAGGTCCCGGGTGTGGGTCGCAAGCCGACAGCCCAACCCTCCCTCTTTATCCTGGCTTGGAACAGGCTGCATACGCAGGCGAGGTTATTATTATTATTATTTTTTTTTTCCCAGAGGCACTTCATATGGAAGGGGTTGTCGTAGAAACTTCAAAGGGGGATCATTCGATTGGAAATCGAGAGTTCTAGTGCCCTTTTAATAGTTGAAAGTGATTGTAGGGCAACTAGCCCCCCCCCACGCCCATCATTCCCCCAAACGCATCCAATCACAATTCTGAGATTTTGATCCGCCATTTTGTTCAGCATAGTGGATTTTCAGATAGAAAATATATTTTTGAGGAGGACACTCCCCCACAACCCTCAGGGCAAGGGTTTTAAGTTATGCCCCGGGGGGCATATAAGGTTTTTATTGAAGGCGTTGTCGTAGAAACTTCAAAACAGGCTCATTCGATTGGAAATCGAGAGTTCTAGTGCTCTTTTTAATAGTCGAATATGATTGGAGGGCAACTAGCCCCCCCCCCCCCACGCCAATCATTTCCCCAAACACATCCAATCAAAATTTTGAGATAGCCATGTTGTTCAACGTAGTTGATTTCCAGACAGAAAATTATTTTTGAGGAGACTAATCCCCCACAACCCTCAGGGCAAGGGTTTTAAGTTATAACCTGGGGGCATATAAGGTTTTTATAGAAGGCGTTGTCGTAGAAACTTCAAAACAGGCTCATTCGATTGGAAATTAAAGAGCTAGTGCCCTTTTTAATAGTCGAAAGTGATTGGAGTGTAACTAGCTCCCCTCCCCCCACTCATATCATTTCCCCCAAACACATCCAATCAAAATTTTCAGATAGCCATTTTGTTCAGCGTAGTTGATTTCCAGATAGAATAAGTTATTGAGAAAGGTAATCCATCACAACCCTCAGGGCAAGGGTTTTAAGTTATGCTATGGGGATAAATAAGGTATTTATAGAAAGCGTTGTTTTAGAAACTACTAAACAGGCTCACGTTATTGGAAATTTAAGGGCTAGTGCCCTTTTTAATAGTCGAAAATGATTGGAGGGCAACTCCCCCCCCACTCCCATCATTCCCCAAACACATCCAATCAAAAGTTTAAGATAGCCATTTTGTTCAGCGTAGTTGATTTCCAGATAGAAAATATATTTTTACGAGGATGCTCCCCCACAACCCTCAGGGCAAGGGTTTTAAGTTATGCCCTGGGGGCATATAAGGTTTTTATAGAAGGCGTTGTCGTAGAAACTTCAAAACAGGCTCATTGGATTGAAAATTAAAGAGCTAGTGCCCTTTTTAAAATTTGAAAATGATTGGAGTGTAACTAGCACCCTTCCCCCCCACGCCCATCATTTCCCCAAACACATCCACACAAAATTTTCAGATAACCATTTTGTTCAGTGTTGTTGATTCCCAGATAGAAAATATAATTTTGAGAAGGACAATCCCCCACAACCCTCAGGGCAAGGGTTTTAAGTTATGCCCTGGGGGCATATAAGGTTTTTAGTATATATGTGTGTAAGTTTAAGTAAAGGCCATACGGCTCCAATGTTTTATTATTATTTATTATTTTTTTTTCCCAGAGGCACTTCATATGGAAGGGGTCGTCGTAGAAGCTTCAAAGGGGGTTCATTCAATTGGTAACCGAGAGTTCTAGTGCCCTTTTTAATATTCGAAAGTGATTAAAGGGCACCTAGCCCCCCCCCCCCCCATGCCCATTATTCCCCCAAACACACCAACTCAAAATTTTAAGATATCCATTTTGTTCAGCGCAGTTGATTGTCAGATATAAAAGATGTTTTTAAAGAGGATACTCCCCAACAACCATCAAGGAACGAGGTTTAAGTTATACCCTAGGGGCAGATTAGGTTTTTTTTATAGAAAGCGTTGTAATAGAAGCTTCAAAACAGGCTCATTCGATTGGAAATTAAAGAGCTAGTGCCTTTTTAATAGTCAAAAGTAATTGGAGTGTAAATAGCCCCCCTCCCCCCTCCACGCCCATCATTTCCCACAACACATCCAATCAAAATTTTCAGATAGCCATTTTTTTTAAGCGTAGTTGATTTCCAGATAGAAAATATATTTTTGAGGAGGACACTCCCCCACAACTCTTAGGGCAAGGGTTTTAATTTATGCCCTGGGGGCATATAAGGTTTTTATAGAAGGCGTTGTCGTAGAAACTTCAAAACAGGCTCATTCGATTGGAAATTAAAGGGCTAGTGCCCCTTTTTAATAGTCAAAAATGATTGGAGGGCAACTAGCCCCCCCCACTCCCAGTATTACCCCAAACACATCCAATCAAAATGTTGAGATAGCCAGGTTGTTCAGCGTAGTTGATTTCCAGATAGAAAATATATTTTTTGAGGAGGATACTCCCCCACAACCCTCAGGGCAAGGGTTTTAAGTTATGCCCTGGGGGCATATAAGGTTTTTATAGAAGGCGTTGTCTTAGAAACTTCAAAACAGGCTCATTCGATCGGAAATTAAAGGGCTAGTGCCCTTTTAATAGTCGAAAGTGATTGGAGTCTAACTAGCCCCCCCCCCACACCCATCATTCCTCCACACACCACCAATAACTATTTTGAGTTAGCTATTTTGTTCAGCGAAGCGGAACTCTAGATAGAAATTATGTTTTCATGAAATATACTCCCCACATCCCTTGGCACAAGGGTTTTAATATATAACCTGAAAGCAGATGAGGTTTGTTTAGAAGGTGTTGACGTAAAAGCTTCAAAACAAGCTCATTCGATTGTAAATTAAAGAGCTAGTGCCCTTTTAATAGTCAAAAGTAATTGGAGTGTAAATAGCCCCCCTCCCCCCACCACCCCCAACAATTACTCAAACACATCCAATCAAAATTTTAAGATAGCCAATTTTTTCAGCGGAGTTTATTTCCAGATAGAAAAAATGTTTTTTAGGAGGACACTCCCCCAAAACACACAGGGCAAGGGTTTTAAGTTATGCCCTGGGGGCATAAAAGGTTTTTATAGAAGGCGTTGTCGTAGAAACTTCAAAACAAGCTCATTCGATTGGAAATTAAAGGGCTAGTGACCTTTTTAATAGTCGAAAATGTTTGGAGGGCAACTAGCCCCCCACGCCCATCATTTCTCCTAACATATCCAATCAAAATTTTGAAATAGCCATGTTTTTCCAGCGTAGTTGAATTTCAGATAGAAAATATATTTTTTGAGGAGGATACTCCCCCACAACCCTCAGGGCAAGGGTTTTAAGTTATGCCCTGGAGGCATATAAGGTTTTTATAGAAGGCGTTGCCGTAGAAACTTCAAAACAGGCTCATTCGATTGGAAATTAAAGGGCTAGTGCCCTTTTTAATAGTCGAAAGTGATTGGAGTGTAACTAGCCCCCCCCCCACGCCGATCATTTCCCCAAACACATCCGATCAAAAATTTGGATAACCATTTTGTTCAGCGTAGTTGATTTCCAGATAGAAAATATATTTTTGAGGAGGACACTTCCCACAACCCACAGGGTAAGGGTTTTAAGTTATGCCCTGGGGGCACATAAGGTTCTTGTAGAGGGCGTTTTCTTAGAAATTTCGACACAGACTTATTAGAATAGAAATTAAAGGACTAGTGCTGTTTTTAATAATCGAAAGCGATTGGAGTGCAAGTAGCCCCCCCCCCCTCGACGCCCATCATTTCCCCAAACACATCCAATCAAACTTTTGAGATAGCCATTTTGTTCAGCGTAGTTGATTTCCCAATAGAAAATATGTTTTTGAGGAGGACACTCCCCCACAACCTTCAGGGCAAGGGTTTTAAGATTTGACCTGGGGGCATATAATGTTTTTATAGAAGGCGTTGTCGTAGAAACTTCAAAAAAGGCTCATTCGATTTGAAATTCAAAGGCATAGTGCCCTTTTTAATAGTCGAAATTGATTGGAGGGAAACTAGCCCCCCCACGCCCAGCCTTCCCCCAAACACATCCAATCAAAATTTTGATATAGCTATTTCGTTCAGCATAGTTGATTTCCAGATAGAAAATATATTTTTAAGGAGGACTACCCCCACAGCCCTCAGGGCAAGGGTTTTAAGTTATGCCCTGGGGGCATATAAGGTTTTTATAGAAGGCGGTGTTGTAGAAACTTCAAAAAAGGCTCATTCGATTGGAAATCCAAAGGGCTAGTGCCCTTTTTAATAGTCAAAAGTGATTTGCAGGCAACCAACCCCCCTCTCACGCCCACTTTTTCTCCAAACACATCCAATCAAAATTTTGAGACAGCCATTTTATTAAACGTAGTTTTAAGTTCTGGAAATTAGGTCTTTGAGGATGACAACTCCCCTACAGCCCTCAGGGTAAGAGTTGTAATTTAAGGATCCTTCCTATTATTTCCTATTATCCGAATCCTTCCCATTATATCTTATGGAAGGGATGCTCGTATAAACTTTGGAGAGGTCTCATTTGACTGAAAATTGAAAGTTCTTGTTCACTTTTTAAGAGTCAAAAGAGAATGGAGGGTGACTAGCCCCCCCGCCCCTCCTCCACGCCCTAAATGCATCAGATAAAAAATTTGAGATAGACATTTTGTTAAAATAGTTCAAAATTCTGATAACAAAAAACTCCGGTGTAGAAACAGCCCACCAGGGCCCGGGGGTAGGCGTTGTAAGTTATGCCCTGGGGCATAACTTATTAAAGGGGGTTTATAACTTATGACAAGGGGTTTTGTATGGGAAGAACACATAGGAAATCTATTATAATTATCCAATTATAAGGTTAAAATACATACTCTGAGATAGATGTAAAATTGCTTTGGCCCACAAATTCTTAACAAGGTCAATTCCAAACAGTCGTGATTCCTTTGTGTCAGCAAGCAAAGCGAACTAAGCCCCCTTATTGGAGCTATTTTTCCAATCCATTCATTATTGTCAATCGGTGTCAACAAGTAATGCAAGCTCTCTATTGTTCATATATAAGGTTTTTATCAAAGAAGTAATCCTATAGACTTTGAAAACAGCCTCATTCGATTTAAATTGAAAGTTCTAGATCCGTTTTTTAAAGTCAAGAATAATCGGACAGTAACCCCCCTCCCCATACCAAACAAAGGCTAAAATTTTTGCAATCAAAACGAACAAAAATTAATTAAAAAAAAAACTTTCCGAATATGAAGTTTTTCACAGAAATGCGAATGTCATTTTAAACGTAAGATCAGCAGGTACAAATACAGTATAAAATCCCAAATCAAACGACCAAATATTACTATTAAAGAATAAATGAAACCCAAAACGGACAGAAATTAAATAAATAATCATAGCAATAAACATATAACAAGTAATAATAATAAATGAATAAATAGATCTTAAAGCGAGTAATGCTTAGATTGAATATGAAAATCAAGCTTAAAACGAAAACAAATATTTTGCTATTAAAGTATAAATGAAACTTAAAACGAACAGAAACTAAATAACAATCAATGCGAATAAACATACAATATATATTAATGTAAATGAATAAATAAATCATAAAACGAGTGAAACTTAAATTGAATATGCAAAGCAAGTTTGAAACGAATAAAAGTAACTACAAACAAGAGTTTGGGTATTGCCTCACTGCAGAAGCCTAAAACCTACTGCGTCATTAGCGCTTTACTGAAAACGAATTATATTACAAATTATTTTATTTTGTACTTAATATTCAAAATAAATATTAAAATTACAGTAAAATTTTGAACTGATGAGCTTTTAGCAATTAATATCATTATGCATCAAGTATTCAGTTTAATTTATTCTTTCTTTTCAAGATTAGTCAAGACAAATATAGTTTCACTACAAACAAAATTTGAATACTGCCCCCTTCTTTAACTGTAAAAACCTAAAACCCTCTGCCTCATTGGTGCTTTATTGAAAAAGAATTACTCGTATGTTAAAAATTTATTATTTTCCAGTTCTCAAAGCATTGAAAACGAAAATAAGACTACAGTGAAAAAAAAAATATTGAACCGATGGAACTTTAAACAATTAATTTCATTATATATCTAATATTCAATTTGACTTTGTTTATACTTTCCAAGACTGTTCAAGACTCATATAGTTTTGCCATTTTTTTAACTCTGCCATTTTACTAACTAATCGTGTTGGTTTGTTTTATTCTATGGCTTCTAGGCATTTCTATTTGAGCGAAAAACTGCACCTCAAACTTTGTGGAACATGTATTTTCTTGCATGAAACACCAAAATATGATAAAATGTTAAGTTTTGGAGTGTTCCACCACTCGCAAGCAAATACCATTGGTATTTTTGAATCCGCATGGTCAATTTAGGGGGTGGAGGGTAGGCTACTTCTCGTAGTAGCCCCATTCCGTCGTGGTATGCTTCACACTTTCAACACCTGGCGTCCGGACCATCATATAATCTACCAAACATACAACTACCCCAAGTCAGTATCAATAAATAAATGAAACCCAAAACGAACAAATATTAAAATAAATATTAGAGTCAAACTCAAAACGAGCATAAATTAATATGAGTAGGGTTCAAAACGCCTTCGGTTTCTAAAAGCCAGAATATAATTTGTACTTTACTGAAAAAAATTCAAATGAGTTTACTGAAAAAAAATGTGCATTGTCAATTTAATATACATATGCTGATATTTATTCCCTAAAATCTTAATTAATTCAATTCAATTTATTGAAATAAAAACAAGATGAAACATAACACCAATAATAATATGGATCCTGGAAGCGAACTTGTTGAGGACCATCACAACAAAAAACTGAAAATGAACAAGAGAAAAAAAAGAAAAAAACAGAAAAAAGAGAAAACACGGGTAAATTAAAGAAAATTGATTAAAAATTTAGAGATTTATAATATCAAAGTTTAGTAACATTGTTATACAGCGTGCGAAAACTTGTGGATAGCTCGATACTGGAGGGTATCATATTCCATTGAAGTATAGATTTATAAATGGGGGATCGCTGGGCGGAGCTAGAGACACACTTAGGGACAATAAAGGAACGGTTGGATCACAGTTTATAGACAGTAAGCTTATCGCAGATAATTTCTGGTCTTCGGTCTCGGTGCGAACAAAAAGCTCCTCCCACTTGTTTCTGCCTTAGCGGATTAGTTTGTTATCGTCAATCACTGAGAAATGGTTACCAAGTGCATTATTCGTAATAGCGGGTTTCCACTTGTTTCGTGTCCAAGAGAAATCTGACTTGTCTACCCGCGAAAAGATCTGATAACGCCTATGTTTCTATCTGCAAAAACGTTCTCCGGAGCACTCGCACCCCTGTCCTGGTTTTTATAATGGGAGAGATAGAGAATGATCATACTGCTAATTCTATAAACTGTGGGTTGGATGAACGGAGACATAGGCCTTCAGAATTATTGCAATTAAAATAAGATAATAATTGGGGAGGAAGGTTTTTATGGTAAGCGGAGTATGCAAGGGATAAATTTACTTTTTTAATAATTTGTTCAAAAGGAATAATACCAAAATCAGAGAACAAGTCCTGGGTGGGATATAGTCGGGGCAGCCGAATAACTGCTTTGATGGCACGGTTTTGGGCAGTTTTTAATTTATTGGTAACTGAAGGATAAGTGTTGCCCCAAACAGATCCGCAGTATGAGATATATGGGTAAATAAAAGAGTAATAAAGGGTGACAAAGATATCAGGGGGAAGAAAATTATTCACACGATTAATCATACTTACCTGTCGCAAAATTATGGCTCTGATGCAGGATTCATGAGTTGCAAATGATAGGGAGGAGTCTATGTGGACACCAAGAAACTTGGCAACTTCGACCTGTGGGAGGAGATTGGTGAAATACTTTAGGCCAAGTGCTTGCTGAGATTCATTTTTTTTTGCAAGGGGTTCGAAATAATACAACCTGACTTTTCTTGCTGTGAATGGTCATGCAGTTAACGATACACCATTCCTGTACTCTATTCAGAAGAATTTGAGCAGAGGTGACGACGGATGGTAAATTAGGGCCGGTGATGAAAAAGTTGGTATCGTCAGCAAAAAGTACTGGGTGCACTGTTGGACCCAGAACTGTAACCAAATCATTAATATAAAGGAGAAAAAGTATTGGACCAAGAACAGAGCCTTGCGGGACGCCCCTCCGGACAGGTAGGGGATGCGAGGTCATGCTGCCCAGACTCAAACTCTGTACTCTACCAGAGAGATAGGAGCCGAACCATGAGAAAGGAATTCCAAGAATCCCTTTGTTCTTGAGTTTACTTAATAGAACACTGTGATCAACCATGTCAAAGGCCTTAGAAAAATCTAGAAATAAGCCAATTACAGTATTTTTAAGGTCAAGTTGGGAACGGATAAACTGTGTGGCGTCGATTAGTGCATGAGCAGTTGAAAATTAGGAACGGAAGCCATATTGATGAGAAAAAATAAACGAATCTGAAGGATTAATCCCAATTAAAAAGGAAGAAAGACGTCGGAAGATAATTCTCTCAAGCTCTTTGGATACAACTGGGAGAAGTGAGATTGGACGATAATTTTCTTATGAATTTTTTTATGAATGACGACGGAATGACGACGGATAAACTCAAGAACATAGGTTCGGCTTTTTTATGAATGAGGATAACAATTGTTGATTTTAATATTTCTGGGAAGACTCCATTGATCATAGACACGTTTTCTATATGCACATTGGGTTCACAAACATAGGAAAATACAGTTCTAAGATGCTTATTACTCACTTCAAAGAAGTCAGGTGTGCTTATACGAGAAGGAGGTTTGGGAAGTGGAAGCACATTGTGACGATCAGTTGGAGAAAAAAATATAGATCTGGGATTCTTGTTAGGTCATAGACACTCGGAGGAGGAACAGGAGATGGCATTCGGACAGCTTGTGAAATAATTGTTAAAGGCACCCGGTACTGAGATTGGGCCAATAAATCTGCCACTGTTGTCCTTAAGCTTAATAGGTATAGATCTTGAATTCCTTTTTTTTTGAAAGAATTTCATTTATTGTTGACCAAATTTTTTGCAAGTTCCCTTTGCAGTGAGTGATTTTTGAATAATAATAATTTTTTTTTGCTTCACGGATGAGTTTGGTATATAAGTTTTTGTAATTTTTATAATTAGTTAGGCCAATAACGCTATTGGTTTTGCAAGCTAACTTATATAGGTCATTTTTACAATATGAAGAGATTATCAGGCTATTGGACATCCAGGGGTGTATATAGGTAGTTTTTCGGTTTGATTTACAAATTGGAAAGGTTGAATTGACAAGATTTCTGCGTACCTATGAAATAACAATTTGGGCTGAATCTAGAACCTTGGAACACTCAAATTATTTTAGGCGATCCGTAACCGAGTTTCTATTCACAATATTATATTTCATATTATACGAAGCGAGCGTAGTTCTATGGTGTGTAGTAGTTGGTTGGAAGGGTAGGGAGAGATAGATTGGAAAGTGGTCTGACAGGTCAGAGAATGTTATTTTGGAGGACAGGTGGTTTCCCAGGGAAGTGGATACAAAAATGTTATCAATTACAGTAGCGGTAGACCTCATAGGATCAACTCTAGTAGGAAAAAGGATTCTTGGAAGAAGACCACTTGAGGTAAATGTTTCAAAGAAGGTATCACAATCATTATTACTGCTAATATTTAGTAAATTACAATTGAAGTCCCCAAAAACTATTGCCTTCTTTTGTGGTAAATTAATAAAACTAGAAAAGTCATCAAAAAGATTACAAAAGAAAGGTGTCGGAAATGAGGGTGGTTTATACAACAATGAAAAAATAAAAGAATTGTCGTCAACACTCATATCAATAATTATTGAATAAATGCATGTATTATTTATAGGTTGCGAGAATAAGGATTCACAGTGTAATAGCCTGGTGTATTTTATACTTGACTCGATGGAAAGAGGAATGCCACCAGAGGACTTGGTCAATTTTCTTTCAATATAAATAGTTTGAAAGCCAGGGAGGGAAAATTCATTAGTATCATCAATTTCTGAAAACCACGCCTCCGTTATTCCAATTACGTCGAAAGGGCGGTAACCGTTAATTAAAATTAAGTCTTTAAAATTAGTCCAATACTCTCTTATGCTTTTGATGTTAAAGCAGATTATATTAAGTTTTGTCTCTTCCATTAGCTTTGGTTTTACATTTTTTACAAAATCAATATTGTCGAGATATTCACAGTTAATATGGCTTAAGGGGCTATCTGGGCTAGCTAAGGGGTTTTTGCGCAAATTATTTTGGTTATCGTAATAGTTAAAAACAAAATTATTGCCCAGTGATAATTTCGTAAGAAACGCAAAATCTTGCATAGTAAGCATCTAAAAATCCGTTATGATCGAAGTCTTATCGTTTGCTTGATTTGAATACTGAAATCCTTCATCAGCCGACGAATTATCATTGGTGGTAATTTTGGACTGGGATGGAAAGTTTGCCGTTTTTGTCTTAGATTTCTTGCCTTTGACTAGGGCAATGGCACCGATTTGATTAGCAGTTGATTCAACAGGCTTAACTAGCTTCGATGTAGAATCTATGTCCTTTTTGATGGAAGACAGTTGAGCTATAGCTGTTTGCAAGATGTCATCACCTAGGAGTTTGGTTACAGCTCTCTTGTTCAGAATATTTTTGGTTCCTCCTTGTTCTTTACTAACCACAGTTCAGTGATTGACGGTGAGATAGGTTGCAAGTCTTTGCCATGCTTGGCACCTTTAGGATGCCACTTTCGGGAGGCAGAAAGATCACATACACTGAGGTACGGGAAAGGGGGACTGACTACCGCCTTGGGTATGAAAATTGTTTGCCTCTTTAGGAAATGATACTGTATTTGCATCTTCTACAACAACTGTTGCTTGGCTTTTACTGGGCCGATGGGGTGTGGGTTGCCGAGGGATTCTTGCAGCTACAACTGAGTAGGGTAGGCTCATTTTATCCGATGTTCTAAGGATGACGACTCGCTTTTGGTGAGCCGGGCGAGATTGTTTTTGGAGGGCTGTGTGTCCCTTACGGTTACAATTTCTGCGGAAAGGGTCTAACTCAGGGCATTCACTAATTGCATGGCCCGTTTTCCCACATTTAAGGCAAGACGGATGTGACTGTTTGCAGTGTTTTTTGCTGTGGCCGTGGGCCAGACAAGTAGAGTTTTGTAGGGGCTTAGGCTTATAAATCTTATAAGAAAAGGGACATACCGTACAAGAATTTTTTTCTGCGTAGCTCAGCTTTGCAGGAAAAAAGCATTGAACGGTTTGGGTGAAGGGCTCCTTCTTTGTTTAAGCTTAGGCTTAATGCAGTTGAAAGATTTATGAGAATACCTGAAGAATCTATTAGTTCAGTTTGTATTTCCTCCACTTTTACGCTGGTATCAACACCATAAAGCACATACTTGTGTAACTTTTCCACATTTTTTTTTTGGCTAAAATTTTCGAGCCATCAAGAATTATTTCTTTGGATTTTAACAGGACATGGTCTGCCGCCTGAGAAGACGTAAAGTAAATATCAATAGACTCGTCCTGCTTGAAAACAAGTTCAAAATTTAACTTGGCGATCAGAAAAACAGCTTTTCTAATTTGCATTATTCGATCTTTTGAAAAGGGTTGGCCATTGATTTTCTTGATTGAGACAGTATAATAATTATTGTAATCTGCACTACTAGTTTCTGGGACACTTGAAGGGAGAGGTTGCACTATCACTGGCAAACGAGTTTCATTCTTTGTCCTCTTTTTGCCAGGTGTCTCACCTCTTTCATGAGGGTTAGATGTGACTAATGACTGACTTCCTGACAGGTGGCTCACTGTTTTCAACCGTGGAGTTGGGGGGGTTTTGTAAAGAGTTTTAAAAGTAGGTTGGAAGGGCTACTGGCAAAGGGTTTCAGTGAGAGTACCTGTCTCAGGTGGGAGCCGTCGGGGCTTCTTTTTTCCTGATATTTTTTATGAAAAGACACTACATATTCATGAACTGTTAATCAGTCTTAATTAAAAGTTACTTGAGACCAATAGTAAAGATTCAATAATGGACCTAAATCATTCACTATGATGAATAATAACTCACATTGTGTGAAGTGAACAATCCCTCACAATTAAATCCACCAGTTAATTGCGCAATAATGAAAGAATTGTTTTCAGTAAAGGGCCAATGACGCAGTAGGTTTTAGGCTTCTGCAGTGAGGCGATACCCAAACTCTTGTTTGTAGTTACTTTTATTCGTTTCAAACTTGCTTTGCATATTCAATTTAAGTTTCACTCGTTTTATGATTTATTTATTTATTTACTTTAATATATATTGTATGTTTGTTTGCATTGATTGTTATGTAATTTCTGTTTGTTTTAAGTTTCATTTATACTTTAATAGCAAAATATTTGATTTCGTTTTAAGTTTGATTTTCATATTCAATCCAAGCATTACTCGCTTTAAGATCTATTTATTCATTTATTATTATTACTTGTTGTATGTTTTTTGCTATGATTGTTTATTTAATTAATGTTCTTTTTGGATTTCATTTATTCTTTAATAGTAATTTTTGGTCGTTTTTAATTTTAAATTCAACAGCTTTTTATATCTCCAGAGCTTTATTTTCAAATGGCCTTTAATTTTCTTTGAAAAAAATGTCTTTATAAATTTTTTTTTTAATTTTATATTAAAAGACGATCGTTGGAATAACAAACCATTGCATTCATCGGACCTAATTAGCTACTTGATTGTTTGAGGTTCGTCTCTTACTATTTTAAAGACCTGTTTGTAATCAGGTTGATGGTTTTTCATCAACCTGATTTTTGATGGTTTCTCATACTGCAGTTTTTTCAAAGGTATTTGATTTTTGAAGTGATCAAACAGTTAGTTCGTGGTAACGAACTGTATAGTAAGAGCGGCTCGTCTCAATAGTAACTGAAGCTCTAAAAAACAGAATTTTTATACCAATAGATACATCAGAAGATCGAATTTTTATGCTGATTTTAAATATATAAGTTTCATCACGTGTCATTTTACCCATACAAAAGTCACGAGCCTGACGAAATTTGCCTAATTTTAAAAAAACTAGAAAACACCCCCTAAAAGTCATATAATCTTAATGAAAATCACGCCATCAGATTCAGCGTACCAGAGAATCTTACTGTAGAAGTTTCAAGCTCCTGTCTGCAGAAATCTGAAATTTGTTTTTTTTTTCAGAAGAAAGATAATCACGGCTGTGTGTTTTTTGATTTTTTTTTTTCCTTTTCCCCAGGGGTTATCGTATCAACCCCCTGGTCCTAGAAGTTTTTCCGGGTTGCAGCGGTAGCTAGCAACCAGGTAAAAGACGATCACGTCCAATATTAAGACGATCACTTTTCAAATTTTCACCAGTGCAAAACCCCTGTCTAATTTCAGCAAGTGTATGAGCATAACTCTTATCCATCTTTTGTCTCACATTTATGCTTAGTTCCTCATACTCAAATAGATGCCAGAGGTTGAAAGTACCGACTGATCCGATTCTCTTTTTACTTCTAGTCGTGTCAGAGGTATATAAGGAGGATTACCACTTACTGGTCTTAATTGAAGAAAATCTCCCAAAAATACGCAGTTAGCATTACCCATTGGCAAATCAACTGCCATTATTTCTGATAGTCTTAAGTGAATGTAGGTTAAAAGAAAAGACAAAACCACACTCATTTCACCAATAATAAAGATTCGTGTCTCCTTAAGTGTCTTTTTCAAAGTAAGAAGTTTTTCAGTGGAGAGAGGTGTGTATTTTGTGGTGTTTTCCTGATCAATAGCTAAACTTAAACAACTATATATAGTTAAACCATTTATACTATGTGCAGCAATACCAGTAGGTGCCATAACTACAAAGGGACAATCTTCATTCTTGAATTTGTTGCAAAGTAGTCTTCTCACGACACTGATAACCCTAGATTTTCCTGTACAACCATATCCAGGATACAATCAACTTCAAAGATGTTGCACCATTGCGCTTGGTAAGTGAGTCTAAAATTTTGTCGACAACTCTCTTTTGATCAATATTGAGCGACTCATAATCATTTTTCAACCTGTCATCGGTGTTACCATTTAAAATCTGTTTGTTTGCGTCTAGCAAATCCTCCATAGCATCTGCTACTCTGTCAATGACTCCTCCCTGAATTGCATGTTCTGGGTCATCTTCATTGTTTTCATCAATATTTTCTGCCTTCAGAATTTCTTTTGCACGTTCTCGGACCCTTTCTTCAAATTCATTATCGCTTTTCCTCTTAACTACAAATTTTTCGTGGTAAGCTACCATGTCGGGATAGTTTACACTTTCAACACAGTAGGTTTCGTAGCTGCTATTTCCACTGACTACTAGTTCATTTTCATTTCGCCAAGGTTTAAACAATTTTAAAAGATCTCCATAGTAAGCATTCTTCTTCTCGTCAGATTCAAATGGGTTTACCTTTCTGTGCTGTATGATATACGGTTTAAAAAGCCTTTTTCTGAGGTAGAAGGACCCGTCACTTAACATCATAGTATCATCAGAGCTATTACGCTCCCGTTCGTACCAAGACAATCATAGGCAGCGCTAGCGCTGCCTAAGTAAAGAACGATGTGGGCACGATGTGTTGTTTTTTGTTTTTTTTTCTCCATACCCGGGCACTTCGTATCGAAGGAGTTGTCGTAGAAAGTTCGAAAAGGGCTCATTCGATTGCAAATTGGAGTGGCCAATGCCCTTTTTATTATTTGAAAGTGATTGTAGGGCAACTAGCCCCCCTCACACCTATCATTCCCCCAAACACATCCAATCAAAATTTTGAGATAGCCATTTTGTTCAGCGTAGTTGATTTCCATATAGGAAATATATTTTTGAGGAGGACACTCCCCCACAACCCTCGGGGTAAGGGTTTTAAGTGCTGCCCTTGGGGTATAAAATGTTTTTAAAGAAGGTGTGGTAGTAGAAACTTCAAAAAAGGCTCAGTCGATTTGAAATTGAAAGGGCCAGTGCCCTTTTTAATAGTCAAAAGTGATTTGAGGATCACTAGCCCCGCCACGCCCATTATTCCCCCTAACACATCCAATCAAAATTTTGAGATAGCCATTTTGTTCAGCGTAGTTGATTTCCAGATAGAAAATATGTTTTTGAGGAGGACACTCCGCAACAACCGTTAGGGCAAGGGTTTTAAGTTATGTCCTGGGGGCATATAAGGTTTTTATAGAATGCGTTGTCATATAAAATTCAAAAAAGGCTCATTCGATTGGAAATTCAAACGGCTAGTGCCAGTTTTAATAGTCGAAAGTGATTAGAGGGCAACTAGCCCCCCCCCCTCGCGCCCATCATTCCCCCAAACACATCAAATCAAAATTTTGAGATGACCATTTTGTTCATCGTAGTTGATTTCCAGATAGAAAATATGTTTCTGAGGAGGACACTCCCCCACAACCCTCGGGGCAAGGGTTTTAAGCTAAGCCCTGGGGGCACATAAGATTTTTATTGAAGGCGTTGTCATAGAAACTTCAAAAAATGTTCATTCGATTGGAAATTCAAAGGGCTAGTGCCCTTTTTAATAGTTGAAAGTGATTGGACGGTAACTAACCCCCCTGTCACGCCCACCTTTTTCCCAAACACATCCAATCAAAATTTTGAGATAGCCATTTTGTTCAACGTAGTTTAAAGTTCTGGAAGTTAGGTCTTTTAGGGATGATAACCCCCTCAGAGCCCTCAGGACAAGGATTGTAAGTTATGCACTGGGGGCATTTACATTTTTTATAGAAAGCGTTGTTGTAGAAACTTCAAAAAGGGCTCATTCGATTAGAAATTGAAATGGCTTGAGCCCTTTTTAATATTCGAAAGTAATTGGAAGGAAATAACACCCCTTCCACGCCCACCATTTCTCCAAACACCTCCAATCAAAATTTTGAAATAGCCATTTTGTTACACGCAGTAAAAGTACAGAAAATTATATCTTTGAGCAAAACACTCACCCAACAGTCTTCAGGGCAAGGATTATAAGTTATACCCCGGGGGCATGTAAGCTTTCATTAGAATCTTTGTCATAGAAACTTGAAAAAGTATTTATTCGATTTAAAATTCAAAGGTCTAGTGCCTTTTTTAATAGTCGAAAGTGATTTGGGGGCAACTAGGCCCCCTCTCTCGTCCACCTTTTCCTCAAACATATCCAATCAAAATTTTTAGATAACCATTTTGTTCAGTCTTGTGGATTTCCAGATAGAAATTATGTTTTTGAGGAGGACACTCCCCCACAGCCCTCAGGGCAAGGGTTTTGAGTTATGCCCTGGGGGCATATAGGGTTTTTTCTGAACGCGTCGTCGTAGAAACTTCAAAAAGGGCTCATTCGATTGGAAATTGAAATGGCTAGTGCCCTTTTTAATATTCGAATGTGATTTAAAAGGACTATTACCCTTTTAATAGTCAAAAGTGATTGAAGGGCAACTACCCCCCCTCTCACGCCCACCATCAGAGCTTTCAATGCAAGGGTTGTAATTCATGCCCTGGGTGCATATAAGGTTTATATAGAAAGTTGTTGTAGAAATTTAAAAAGGGGCTCATTTGATTGGAAATTGAAATTGCCCCTTTTAATAGTCGAAAGTGAGGGGAGAGTAATTCACCCCCCTCTTACGCGCTCCATTTTCCCAAACACATTCAATCAAAGTTTAGAGATAGCCATTTTGTTCAACGTAGTTGAAAGTTCTGGAAATTATGCATTTAAGGATGACAAACCCCCAGAGTTCCCCGGGCAAAGATTGTAAGTTATGCCCTGGGGGTATATAAGGTTTTTAATGATAGAGTTGTCGTAAAAACTTCACAAGGGGCTAATTCAATTGGAAATTTAGAGGGCTTGTGCCCTTTTTAATAGGTGAAAGTGATTGGACGGTAACTAACCCCTCTCTCACGCCCACCATTCCCCCAAACACATCCAATCAAAATTTTCAAATTGCTATTTTGTTCAACGTAGTTGAAAGTTCTCGAAATTAGGTCTGTGAGGATGACCCCCCCCCCGGCCCTCAGGGCGAGGGGTGGAAGTTATCCCCTGGGGGCATATAAGGTTTTTATTTAAAGTGTGTTGTAGTAGAAAATTCAAAAGGGCTCATTTGATTGGAAATTGAAAGGGCTAGCGCCTTTTTTAATAGTTGAAAGTGATTGGAGAAAGAATAACGCCCTTCTCACGCCCACCATATTCCCAGACACATCCAATCAACATTTTGAGTTAGCCCTTTTGTTTAACGTATTTCAAAGTTCTGGAAATTAGGTCTTAGAGGATGACAACCACCCTTACAACCCTGAGGGTAAGAGTTGCAATTTATGCCCTGGGGGCATATAAGGTTTTTATAGGAAATGTTGTCGTAGAAACTAAAAAAAGGCTCATTTGATTGGAAATCGAAAGGCTTAGTGCCTTTTTTAATAGTCGAAAGTGATTGGAAGACTTGACATTTTTATAGTAAAGATCGATGTGGGTATAATGTATTATTTTGTTGTTGTTGTTGTTGTTGATTAGACCAGGGCACTTTGTATCGAAGGAGTTGTCGTAGGAACTTCGAAAAGGTCTCATTCGATTGAAAATAAAAAAGGCAGATGCTCTTTTTAATAGTTGAAAGTGATTGGAGGGAAACTAATCCCCTTAACACGACCTTTCACCCATATAAATTTACGTTTATAAGATAAATGTTGCCATAAGATTAAATCAAAATTCACACTTTTAATGTTTAGTACCGATAATGCATCTCAGCAGTATCCCAAGAACGACTGAGGGTTTTATGTTCAAACTTTTGGGGCTGCTTCTGCTCTTAATATTAAACCAAATCAAAATAGCGTAAGTGTATCCAAGCTATCAAAGAAAGTAAACAGTTTTTTTGCGAATGGTATCAAGTTTTCCATTTCAGGTCAACTAGACGAGGTATGAAACTAAACGAAACATTTATATTTGTGTCCAGATTTTTAAGAGGGTGTATGTTGTTAAAAATTGCCTAAAATTTTTCTCCAGCATACAAACAGCAGGCCAAACTATAAATCTTTAAAAAAACGAAAAGATTTAAAGTATTATTTTCTTTTTCTCTGAAAGACTATGCCAATATAAAACGAACAGAAATTAATTAAAAAAACTTTTTCCACAAAATACGTTTTTCAAAGAAAAGTAAAGAACTCCATTAAACCAAAATGAGGAAAAATAAAATCAAATATTCTACCAAGCGTGAAACTACCACAAATTAGCATCGATAAATAAATGAAACGAACAGAAATTACAATAAATAACCGAGCCAAACTCAAAACGAGCAGAAATTAACATAAGTTGGGCTCAAAACCCCTATGCCTTCCCAAGGCCAGATCATAATTTGCACTTTACTGAAAAAAATAATGTGCATTGTCAGTTTAATATGCATATACTGATATTTAGTAATCAAAATCTTAATATTATTTGATTTATTAAAGTTATAAAAGTAATAACATTTATATTCTTTTCAGTAAAGTACAAATTATGATCTGGCCTTGGGAAGGCATATGGGTTTTGATTACATTTTGATTACTAAATATCAGTATTTTATATTAAACTGACAATGCACATTCATTCGTATTTTTTTCAGTAAAGTACAAATTATGATCTGGCCTTGGGAAGGCATATGGGTTTTGAGCCCATTTTATGTTAATTTCTGCTCGTCATCTCTTTGAAGCAGATGATATATTCTTTTTCTTGGCTTTTTACGGTCTGTACCATGAGCCAAGCAGTCAAGGATGTCATATAATTCTGTTCATTCCTTTGTAGGACGAGAAAGCCAAACTTACACCCATCTTCCTCTTTTTCTCTTATATTTTCTTTGACAGTATTTATTACAGTGGTTCACTTGATGGTCTTTGACTAGTTTGTGAAGAGTTGGACTTGTCAATCTATTTGGTATTTCACAAGTTATAATACTATCAATATACTGAATCACTTCAGATGTTGTTGATTTGCCAATAATAGGGGCATCTTCAATCCACAACACACAGTGTACATGAGGCGCAACTCATTTCTGATACTCGATACGCCAGAAATGATCCTTAATTTTACCAAACAAAAGATTTGTCTTTGAACAAATTAGCTCATTAAATATAGGTGTCCATTTTTTGTCAAAGTGCATGGAAACTGCAGCTGGATCTAGACACGTCAACTCTGCTGGGGTTATTTTTGCCACACCAGGTACGTTTTTCTGGACAGTCCGTAAATAGTCAATAAATTCAGGAGAGTACCACTCAGCACATGAAACTGTCAGAAACAAAGTCGGTGGACCCAATTGCTCAATCATTGACTTTACTTTATAGGAAAGAGATTGAAAATACTGCTGAGATCCTCTGTTTTTTGACTGAACAGAAAACAAAGTCGCTTCCATCTCTCCATCACGGGAATGAAGCCTGTCTATAAATTGACGAGCATTTTGATTTGGTTTCACAGTTTGCAACATATGACCGACGCTATTACACATTTACGAGAATTCTTGTAATTGGAAGCTGTGAAAAAGAAATTGTTTGTCAAGACGAAACTTAGTATGTCTGCTAAGAAGCCTTGATTTAAAATATTCTGCATCCTAATCCGAAAAGGTCTTGCCTTGTCACGCAAGCCATATTTGCCTTTCGGGAAAAGACTTGGAAACACTTTTAGACGAAGTTCTTCCTGAAATAAGTCTTCGTTTTCACCTTTTAGTTTCTTGATTTGAAATTGGTCAGTCCCAAGATCTTTCATTTGCTTAAAATCTTCTATAAAATCTTTTGGAACCGCTGAATTGAGTGGCTGGACAGAAATATGTTCAACCAATGCAGATTTTGCGCTTTTGTCAGTTTCTGAAAGATTGCAGCTTCCAGTATTTCAGGTAAATTATCTACACCAACCGCTTTTTCAGCAGGACGCGTTTCAAGTATTTTATTTAAATCTTCTAGGGTGTATGCACGTATTGCTTGATAGAGACTGTTGTTCTCTCTTAACCACAACAGTGCTTCATGGACTTTTCTCAAATCTATTAGTGCAGTCCAAACATTCTTGTTATAAGTAGGCTGACCATTGACAATGAATACAAAACTATCAATATTAAGAAGTTTTTCAGGCTGAATATCTGCATTTGCTTGCACATCAACAGGTAGATATACTATTCTACCCTTAAGAGCGTCAACAAGTCCTGTTCTAGGTCTCTTCAACGCAGTTACTTGCCCTAATCTGACGATCGTAAGGGAAGGCATTACAAATCGAATCATTATCATTTCAAAATTATTTAGACACTATACATTCCGGTGTACAGTCGATATAAAGGTTATTTAATACTGATCGGACATTCTCCAGACTTTTCAACATTTTCCTAGCACAGTAATCACAGACAGAGAATGAATCTATGACATCCTCTTTCCAACCTGTACAATGAATCAGCTCTTTTCTGTCATCTTTGGGTATGTCCTGTTGGAGGTGTTCTAAAATCGTGGCCAATATTACATCAAAACCTTTCCTATTTGAAAGGGATCTTAGACTCTACAATTGGCATTTTGTCTTTATCTGCTCGCAACTGTCACAATGCATTGTGGGGTATACATCCCTGATGTTAGCTACCTTATCAAGGCTCTCACCAAATAAGTTTATTATTGTATTTTCATCTACAGAAACTCTAATATTGCTATCACCGTAGATGACGTCTTGACTATTACAATAGAGTCTACTTGACACTTCTTCTAAATAATCACTTAGTTCCTTGTACGAACCCTCGACTTTTAGTAGATTAATATGTTGTATAATCTTAGATTTTGATACTGCCTTATATACGCTATTAATGAAACAGGTCAAGACAGGAAAATGTGGAGCTAGTGCCCATAGAGAACGCAAATAGCTCTGACATCCCTCATTTAGGCTACAGTACAACGAATGCCCATGCTTTATTGTGTCCCTGTAATTGATTTCACAATAGTCCAAGCCGTCAAGGTAAAAATTAACCATTTTGTCAGTGGAAAATTTTAATGCTATATTATTTTCAAGGATTTCAAAAAGAATTTGACATAATGCAATATCCGTCGGATAGAGCTTCCAGATATCAGGATGACATTGCCAAGTAACCTGCTGCCTAATTTTTTTTGAACGTTTACTCAGGTTGTTATAGGTGAGTTCAGTCATCATAATTTCCTTGTCAGATCTAGTTTCAGAGCATTTTTCAATAGTTGTCTTGTACTTTTCAGGACAGCTTGTTCTACAACACAGAGCATTTTTTGCCAAATGAACATTAGAAACACAGTTAGAAATACTTTTTTCTTGAGGAGGAATCTTACAAAGACATTTACTAATAACCCTAACAGGTTCGTTTCCGCCATAATTGAAAAACATTGCTTTTCCTTTGCTGTTCATAGGTATGCTTGTATATATATTTTTATTACTGCTACATAAACTGTAATTGCTCCTTCCAAAATGAATATACGATTTTTCTAAGAAGTACGCCTCCGTATATTCACTGTGTTGTCTAGAATTTTCCATTGCATCTATAAATTGATCCAATGTTGCTAGTCCATAGCTTGGAAGCTTTTCGTTAAACTGACAACATTTTTTTGTGATATTACTATGAAGTTTTGCCAGAGCATTTCTAGCCAACTTTTCAACAGCATCCGCTCTTTCAAAGAGAATTTTAATCTGTAATTTTGAATACTTTTCGTAATCCTGGTAAAAAATTCGTAAAATGTTTCTTATTTTACGAAGATCAGCATGCATTTTTGCCATCTTCTTGGACTTCTGAATGTAATTTTCACTTTGTCCTTATGCATTCTTTTGTAAAGCCTCGCAAAAGTTTTAATTTTTTTCATTATAGCTTTTGTCATCCCAGTATCTACCCTTTATTCTGGTAGCAACTTTTTTCTTGTATTTGTTTCGGTAATCTTTATCATTATCATACCGTTCCTTGCTCTTTTGTTTGGCTGTCTCAATTTTTGCATTCCTATAAACTTCATCATTATAATAACGCTGTTTGTCACTATCAATTATTACTTTTGAAACCATTATGTAACCATTAGTTGAATGTTTAAGTCACGTATCAAGTACCAAGAACCTAACAAAAAATTAAACTAATTTTTAAATTTTCAGGTATTTTTCTAGTCTAAATTAAAAGATTAAAACTATTGCTCAGATATCATAAATATTTTTGCAGTTTATAACTTAAGCGATTCTGAACTGAAAACGAAAATAAAATAAAAATTGATTTTTTCAATTTTTACGCCACGTCGCTCATTACGTCACATATGGTTATTAATTAGTACACAATAGGTTTTAGATATTACGTCATGTCACTTATTGCGTCATATATGGTTATTAGTAGACAATCGGTAGAATATTCGTTCTTTATTATAAAAACTTCAAAAACACATAAAAAACTTGTTCATCTTCATTTTTGTTCATTTTGTTTATATTAAATTTTGTTATATTCATTTTATATTCGTTATTATGAGTCTGACCAAAATTTCGGGGGAGGGGGCTGAAGCCCAATAAACCATCTGGATAAATTCTTGAAGGTTATTAATTTCCTTTAAAATGAGCCATTGAACAACTCTCTATGATGTTCCAGTGCCAAGCTATCTATGTAAAATCATGTTTAAATACAACTTTACCACCAACCGATTGATTGCTTCAAAAATCAAATATCTTTGAAAGACAACAGTATGAAAAGACGTCAAATATACAGTTTTTAATGGAAAAATTTATTCTGTTTTAAAAATAATTTGTTTTAGTTACAAAATGTTTTTAACCCAATTAATTTCCTTTAAAATGAGCCATTGAACAACTCTCTACGATGTTCCAGTGCTAAGCTATCTGTGGAAACGAAGAAAGAAAAAAAAAGATGTCGTTTATGGAGAATAACTTGGTTAAAGTCAATTTTCTTGATTTTCAAGCCAATATATTTTTCTTTGTTATTCAAACCAAAGGACGGTAAGTTTGCTATATAGAAGTTTTGGACAAGGCGGTTCTAATTGTGTACTTCTTGTTTTGATCCGAATCTTTTTTTAGGAGTTATGGGTTTTTATATTTCTTAACATTGGACGTGATCGTCTTTTACTAGGTTGCTAGCTACCGCTGCTTCCCGGATGGATTAACTTTTAGTTACTATGAGCCGTAGTTTTTTGTTTACTAGGTTTCGGATATTTCTGATAAAACTTACATAATCTCCATTTATAATGAACTATATTAACTTTATATTCGTTCTTTATTATAACCGATGAAACCTACGTATTCGTCATTTATAATGGCGTTTAAAATGGCATTATAACGGCATTGTTATGTGAGGCAGCGTGGTCGAGCGGTTTAAGGTGCCACCCGTCAATTCGGAGGCATGGGTTTGAATCCCACCGCTGACAGTATTTTATACCCAAGCTAATTATAATCTTGTTTTAGTTCCTATGGACTGAAGTTCGTTCTTTACTATAATGTTCGATAAAGTTCATCATTGTGATAAAGCTCCTAGATCTTTTCTCTAGCTTGCTGAATTGTTGCCTCTCTATAAACTTCATCATTCGGATAACGCTCCTTGATGTTTTGTTTGGCTCTCTCAATTTTTACTTCTCGATCCTCCTGGTCGGTTGAATACCATTGCTTTTCTCTTTTCAAGATGCTATCTCTGTTTTTTGTGTAGTACTGTTTTTTAACTTGCGTGTAGCTTGCCTTGATTTAACCATTATGTAACCATGAATGAGACCATTTTTTCTTTGTGGGGTTTTATATAGTAATAATGACGTTGTGGCGTAATGATTTTATTTCATGACGCCATGACGTAATGATATTATTTCATGACGTCTTCGGAAATAACAACATAATGTCGTGTTTTTCTATTCACGTCATAGCTCTAATAAAACTATGACGACATTCATTATTTATCTAGTAGAGTTTCAGACAAGGTGGTTCTAATGATGTACTTTTTTTTTTGATCTGACTCTGTTTTGTTTTATTTCTTAGCATTGGACTGATCGTCTCTTACTAGGTTTCTAGCTACTGCTGCAACCCGGATTCACATATATAGTTATGAGAGGCAGCGTGGCCGAGTGGTCCAAGGTGCTGGTGATAGCCACCAGTCTCTTCGGAGGCGTGGGTTCAAATCTTACCGCTGGTCACGATTATGATTTATGTATCTTTGAAAAGACTGCAGTATGAAAAGACATCAAAAATACAGTTTTTAGTGGAAAAATTTATTCTCTTTTAGAAATTATTTATTTTAGTTACAAAAGATTTTAAACCCAATTAATTTCCTTTTAAATGAGCCATTGAACAACTCTCTACGATGTTCCAGTGCCAAGCTATCTGTGGAAAAGAAAAAAATATGCCGTTTAGGCAGAATGTTGTAGTAGCTGCCACTTTTATTGATTTTCAAGCCAATATATTTCCCTTGCTGTTCAAGCCAAAGGACAGAAAGTTTCCTATACAGGGGTTTGGGACAAGGCGGTTCTAATGGTGTACTTTTTGTTTTGATCTGACTCTTTTTTTAGGAGCTATGGGTTTTCATATTTCTTTTCATTGGACGTGATCGTCTCTTACTAGGTTGCTAGCTACCACTGCAACCCGGATTGACTGGTCCCTCATACAACATTTAATATTAACCTCATTAATAAGATATTTTAATATCTGCTATATGGTCTATTGGTTAGGGTAGTTGGCTTTCATTCAGTTAGCCCGAGTTTGATTCCCGTTATGGGAAAATTTTTACCTATGATAAATTCTTAAGGAAAATAATTAAGATTTATTTGTCTTATACAATTTTATCTAAAGATAAGTACGTTTTATATCCTCTATATAATGATCCTCTATATAATGATTCCTTTTAATACTTCAGTTCTTTAATATAACTAAATCTAAATTGAAGTTCTTGGGCCTCAGGGATAAGTTCTTTTAAATATTTATATCACCTACTGTTAAAATGCTTTCCTATGTTAACATTTCATGGTATAATGGTTAGCACATAAAACTTTGAATCCGGCGATCTGAATTCAAATCTCGACGGAGCTTTTTTATAACTTATAGCTTACTTATACTACCATTAATTCATTATAATAATTAATATTTCAGTGATTATGAGCTAGCATTCAGTCCTGTATATAATGATTGCTTCAAAAATCAAATATCTTTGAAAAGACTGCAGTATGAAAACATATCAAAAATGCAGTTTTTTTAATCTATTTCTAGATTTTTTTTTTATTAAAAAGGCACTAGAACTTTTAATTTCCGTCTGAATGAGCCCTCTTGCAATATTATAGGAAAACTGGGTCGATACAATCACCCCTGGTAAAAAAACAAATAAACACTCATCCGTGATCTTTCTTCTGGCAAAAAATATAAAATTCCACATTTTTGCAGTTATGAGCTTGAAACCTCTACAGGAAGGTTCGTTGATACGCTGAATCTTATGGTTTGGTTTTCATTAAGATTCTATGACTTTTAGAGGGTATTTTGCTCTTTTTTCGAAAATAAGGCTCATTTTCTCAGGCTCGTGATGGGTAAGACTAAACTTGATGAAACTTACAGATTTAAAATCAGGATAAAAGTCCAGTTTTTTTGAAGTATCTATTGATATTAAAATTCCGATTTTTAGAGTTTTGGTTACAATTGAGACGAGTCGCTCTTACCGGTTTTCATAATAACATTAGCGATTCTGTATTGATGTAATTATAGCTAAAATTATAATATCGCATTTATTTGCACGCTATATATGGTTTAGGTTTATTATGACGTGAATAATCAATCTTAAAATGAAAACACAGTTTTTCGTAAAAAATGATTTTCATTCCAATATTTTGTGTTAATTATGAAAGGTTTTTAGATACGTCAATTTCCTTTCAAATGAGCCATTAAACAGCTTTCTTTGATATTCCAGTACCAAGCTAGACGAGGAGAAAAGCAAAAACGAGAAAAACGATGCCGTCCATGCAGAAAATTCCACTTCAAGCCACTTTTCTTGTTTTTCAATCCGACGTATTTTCTTTGTTGTTCAAGCCAAGAGACTATAAATTTGCTATAAAGGAGTTTCGGACAAGGCGGTTCAAATAGTTTTGGCTACTTTGTTTTTTTTTCTGACTCTATTTTAAGGAGTTATGGGCTATTGTAGTTTTTACTTTTGGGTGTGATCGTTTCTTACTAGGTTGCTAGCTAGCGCTGCAACCCAGAAATAAGAAAAGTGACTTGAAGTGCAATATTATGAATCGATGGCATCTTTTTTCATCTATATGATGATTCCTTTTATTACTTCAGATACTATGGGCTACAGTTTGTTCCTTAATGTAAAAAATCCCGATAATACATTTGTCAAATGTTTCTCAGTTTATTCAGATCAGTATGCTTATTTGCCATCTTTTTGGACTTCTGGTTGTACTTTTTATCTGTATCTATAGAGCTTCGCATATTTCTTCACTTTTTCTTGTAGCTGTCGTCACCCCAGTATTTAATCATTTTTCTGTTTTTTATTCGTTTCGATAATCATCGTCATTTTGATTCTTTTGGTTGGCTATCTCAATTTTTACTTTTCGATACCCATGGTCTTTTAAATACCACTGTTCTTCTCTTTTATATTTCGTTTCTTAAAACCTGGATCACATGTCAACTTAGTAACCATCCTTATGTGTGCTTGACAGTCCTTTTTTTATGTGTGCTTGACAGTCCATTTCGTTCGGCAGTCCTTTCATCTCTTTTAAATAGACTTTTCTGATATATTCTCTGATATTTCAGGATTTTATCCCTATTTTTTCTGTAGTTCTCTTTCCTTGAAGTAGATATTTGGATTGCTTACTCTTATATTTTTCTCTTTCATACTTATTTTTCTTTTGTTCACTTGACACCATTTTTATCAATGTTAAAATTCAATATATTTGTCAATTTAAAATCATGTATCAAGTAGCAAGAGCCTAGCAAAAAGAAAAATAATTTTAAAATTTTCAGGTATTTTTCTGGTTTTAATTAAAAAATAAATAATTGCTCAGACACCATAAATATTTTTATAATTTACATAATAACTTTAGCAATCCTGAACTGAGAACTAAAATAAAATAAAGTTATCGTGTCGAAAGATAAACGTATATAAACATTGCAAAATAGAACTTAAATATTGCAATTAGAACTTAACAAAAAAAAAAAACTAATTTTATAATTTTCAGGTATTTTTGTAGTTTTTAATTGAAAAATTAAGATTATTGCTCAGACACCATAAATATTTTGCAGTTTACATAATAACTTTAGCGATCCTGAACTGAAAACTAAATTAAAATAAAATATTCTTGTCAAAAGATAAACGTGTGTGTATATATATTGCATTATTTTATTACGTCTTGTTTGATGTAATAAGTGAAACTAATTAAAACATTTTGAGGTATTTTTCTAGTTTTAGTGAAAAAATGAAAATTAGTGCATAGACACCATAAATATTTTTGCAGTTTACATAATAACTTAAACGATTCTGAACTGACAGCTAAAATAAAATTATCTTGTTGAAAGATAAACGTGTATAAATATTGCGTTCACTTCTTACGTCTTATATGACGTAGTAAGTTAGACTAATTTTAAATTTTCATATATTTTTCTAGTTTTAATGAAAAATTTAAAATTATTGCTCAGACATTATAAATATTTTTGCAGTTTACATAATAACTTTAGCAATCCTGAAATGAGAAATAAAATAGAATTACCGTGTCGAAAGATAAACTCGTATAAACATTGCATAATATTACTTAAATATTTGCAATTAGAACTTAGCAAAAAACAAAACTAATTTTTTAATTTTCAGGTATTTTTCCATTTTTAATTAAAAAATTAAACTTATTGCTCAGACACCATAAATATTTTTGCAGTTTATATAATAACTTTAGCGATCCTGAACTAAGAACTAAAATAAAATTATCTTGTCCAAAGATAAACGTGTGTGTATAAATATTGTATTCTATTACCTCTTATACGACGTAATAAGTGAAATTAATTAAAAATTTTCAGGTATTTTTCTAGTTTTAATGAAAAAAATAAAATTATTGCTCAGACACCATAAATATTTTTGCAGTTTGCATAATAACTTTAGCGATCCTGACCTAAGAACTAAAAAAAAAATCTACGAAGACAAAACCCAATGTTACAGGGATAAGCACTTTAGGAGTTGAGCCAAGAAAGATTGGCTTCAGGAGGCAAGCATAACATTTTCTACTACAGAGCTATAAAAAAATGCAGTTTTTCGTAAAAAAGATGATTTTGTTTTTGAAATTATTTTTCTTAATTATGAAAGGTTTCTAAATACATCAATTTCCTATAAAATGAGCCATTATACAGCTTTTTATGATTTTCCAGTGCCCAGCTAGCTGAGGGAAAAAAAAAACGGAAAAACAAACATGCTTTTGACGCGGAATATCGTGGTTTCAGCCACTTTTCTTAATTTTCCAGCCAATCTATTTTCCTTGTTTTCAAGCCAAGGGACGGTAAGTTTCCTAAATATGGGTATTGGACAATGCGGTTCTAATAGTGTAATTTGCTTATTGGTCTGAATCTAGTTTTAGAAGTTATAGACTGTTTTATTTTTTACTATTGGGCGTGATCGTCTCTTACTAGTTTTGTAGCTACCGCTGCAACCCCGATAACTTGACTGATCCTTTATACAATATAATCATTTTTTTACGAAAAACTGTTCATAAAGGATCGATACACATCATTAAAAATGGGGCATATGCTAGTGTCATCTGATATAGCTGAAACCTAGTAATAAACAAACCACTGCACATAGTTAATAGAATCAATATTTCAAGAAAAAAAGTATTTTTGTACAGCACTGTAACAGCAAATAGTATTAATATCTTTTTGCATATGAAGATCAAAATAGTATTTTTAATATAACCAAAAGCATGTAGATATAGTTATATAAAATATAGTAACTCCTTTAGAGTTTTAACAAAACATCTGATTAGTGAATTGAAACTAGAGTAATTCCTAAAAATTTTAAATGAAATAATTTTATTTGATGGAACGCTAAAGTTATTATATAAATTGCAAAAATATTTATGGTGTCTGACCAATAATTTAAATTTTTTAATCAAAACTAGAAAAATACCTGAAAGTTTTTAAATTAGTTTTGATTTTTGATAGGTTCTTGATACTAGACACTTGGTTTCAATCTAAAGCAATAGAGATGTTGCTTGAAACAATGAGTAAACATTCAGTAAATGCTAATGAGCTTTTTATAACTAATTTTGGCAAATCTAAAGAAGATGACATCCTTGAATTATACAAAAGAGCTGCCAACATTTCCGTAAGTGTAGATAATTGGGAAGAAGCTGCGAAAGCCATTGAAAAAATTGCAAATATTCAACATATTAACAACAATTTTTTTGAAGCAGCAGAAAGTTTCATGCAAGCCAGTTACTACTACGGTCACCTCAATAGCCCAAAGGCCATTTTATGTCAACTTAAGGCTAGTGATATACAAATTGATAACGGATATATTGATTCGGCATTAGAAACCCATAGACAGATTCCAGTATACTTTACCACACTCGCTGATGAACATAAGACTTCTCAGCTGAAAAACTTGATAACCAATAGTTGGAATCATCTAGGTCTGGCTTTATATATTCAAGAATCAGCATCAGGAGGTGAAAGGGCCAACGGGGAATCTATTTCCTCTGGAGGATATAGTAGTGATGATTCTTCAGTTTCTGAGAGTGACGATGAAGGCCAACAGCTTCTAACTGGAATGAATCAAAATCAAATATCCGAACAGTGTGTGCAATACAAAAAAAAACCTTTAGTTAGCATTTCAAATCATCCCAACAATAATAACGAGTCTACAAAAGAAGAGAGTAATTCCAACTTAAACAGGGAGGATGAAGACAAACCTAATACAGCACAAGCATCAGTCCCAACGGGGAATCTCAACGAGGAATCTATTTCCTCTGGAGGATATAGTAGTGATGATTCTTCAGTTTCTGATAGTGACGATGAAGGCCAACAGCTTCCAACTGGAATGAATCAGAATCAAATATCCGAACAGTGTGTGCAATACAAAAAAAAACCTTTAGTTAGCCTTTCAAATAATCCCAACAATAATAACGAGTCTACAAAAGAAGAGAGTGATTCCAACTTAAACAGGGAGGATGAAGACAAACCTAATACAGCACAAGCATCAGTCAATGAAAGTGCCAACAACAGAAATGTTACCTCTGGAGGGTATGATGCTAAAAAAGTGGAACTGAAAAATGACTATTCAGGTCAGATGAACGTTTTTTCAAAAAATGAAAAGATGGCTGGAAGTAAACAGATTGATCCGTTCGAAAAACTTGACAAAGAGATTGTGATAATTTCAAATCATCCCAACAATAATAACGAGTCTACAAAAGAAGAGAGTGATTCCAACTTAAACAGGGAGGATGAAGACAAACCTAATACAGCACAAGCATCGGTTAATGAAAGTGCCAACAACAGAAATGTTACCTCTGGAGGGTATGATGGTAAAAAAGTGGAACTGAAAAATGACTATTCAGGTCAGATGTACGTTTTTTCAAAAAATGAAAAGATGGCTGGAAGTAAACAGATTGATCCGTTCGAAAAACTTGACAAAGAGATTGTGATAATTTCAAATCATCCCAACAATAATAACGAGTCTACAAAAGAAGAGAGTGATTCCAACTTAAACAGGGAGGATGAAGACAAACCTAATACAGCACAAGCATCAGTCAATGAAAGTGCCAACAACAGAAATGTTACCTCTGGAGGGCATGATGCTAAAAAAGTGGAACTGAAAAATGACTATTCAGGTCAGATGTACGTTTTGTCAAAAAATGAAAAGATGGCTGGAAGTAAACAGATTGATCCGTTCGAAAAACTTGACAAAGAGATTGTGATAATTTCAAATCATCCCAACAATAATAACGAGTCTACAAAAGAATAGAGTGATTTCAACTTAAACAGGGAGGATGAAGACAAACCTAATACAGCACAAGCATCAGTCAATGAAAGTGCCAACAACAGAAATGTTACCTCTGGAGGGTATGATGCTAAAAAAGTGGAACTGAAAAATTACTATTCAGGTCAGATATACGTTTTGTCAAAAAATGAAAAGATGGCTGGAAGTAAACAGATTGATCCGTTCGAAAAATTTGACAAAGAGATTGTGATAATTTCAAATCATCCCAACAATAATAACGAGTCTAGAAAAGAAGAGCGTGATTCCAACTTAAACAGGGAGGATGAAGCCAAACCTAATACAGCACAAGCATCTGTCGATGAAAGTGCCAACGACAGAAATGTTACCTCTGGAGGGTATGATGCTAAAAAAGTGGAACTGAAAAATGACCATTCAGGTCAGATGTACGTTTTGTCAAAAATTGAAAAGATGGTTGGAAGTAAACAGATTGATCCGTTCGAAAAACTTGACAAAGAGATTGTGATAATTTCAAATCATCCCAACAATAATAACGTGTCTACAAAAGAAGAGAGTGATTCCAACTTAAACAGGGAGATTGAAGAGAAACCTAATACAGCACAAGCATCAGTCGATGAAATTGCCAACGACAGAAACGTTACCTCTGGAGGGTATGATGCTAAAAAAGTGGAACGGAAAAATGACTATTCAGGTCCGATGTACATTTTGTCAAAAATTGAAAAGATGGTTGGAAGTAAACAGATTGATCCGTTAGAAAAACTTGACAAAGAGATTGTGATAATTGCCGAAATGCTATCCAGATTTAATAGATCATCAGAATTGAAGAAAAGCTTCAAATTACGGAAAGCAATAATAGATTCTATACGACATACAAACTCACTGACGGAAAAATTAAAAACTTACCAGAGCCAAATTGGAAAACGCGATTTAAAAGGAATCATATCCAGCTTTAACTTTCAAATTGCAAAATTGAATTCAACCATAGTCAACTTGTGGAGTTAGTCTAAAAAAAACTTGTGGAGTTTTTCAACCATAGTCGAAAATGAATTGAAGAAGATACAACAAGTAGAATGTACAGCAACAACACCTCCAGATAATTTGTTGCAGCTCTATCACTCGATGGATTCAGATTGATCAGTAGGATCAATCTTCTGAAAAATACTGAAGTTGTTATGTCTAGTTTGGAATAGCCTGGGGCGGTTACGTTAGGTTACGTTAGATTATGCTATGTTAGGTTGGTTACATTACGTAAGTTAGGTAATGGTTGGTTACGTTAGGTTACCTTGGTCTACGTTACGCTAAGTTAGGCTATGTTAGGTTACGGCTATTGCTATTACGCTTATAGTACTTGTCAGTGCTGTTTTTGTCGTTGGTGTCTTTGTGTCATTCGAAGGAGCCTGTTTTGAAAGTTATGAATTGATATGTTTAGTTAGGCTCTATTGTGGTTTGACTTGTCTATGCTATTTTTGTCAGTGGTGCCTTGTTAGAAAGTTATACTTTGATATTTTTGTTTATGAGCTTTCATTGCTTGACTTATCAGTGCTAATTTGTCATTGGTTACTTTGTCTATTTTGAAGGTGTCTTAATTGAAAGTTATGGTTTGATATGTTTAGTTGTTGTATATTGTGGTATGATTTGTCTCTGCTAGGTTTGTAAGCGGGTTTCTCTATCTATTTTGAAGGTGCCTCGTAGAAAATTATCCTTTAATATTTTATTTATACTGTTTTATTGTTGGATGTGTCTGTGTTAGCTTTATCCGTGGTTTCTTTGTCTATTCTAAAGGTACCTTGCTTTAAAGTTATGATTTGATATGTTTAGTGATGCTGTTTCGTGATTTTACTAGTAGGTGCTATTCTTGTCGCTGATCTCTTTGTATATTTTGAAGATATCTTTTTGGAAAGTTTTGGCTTGATATGTTTAGCTATGCTGGATTCTGGTTTGAGCTATCTATCTGTGGTATTTTTGCCAGTGGTTTCTTTGTATATTTCATAGGTGCCTTTTTTAAAATTATGATGAACTATATCGATCCTTTATGTATTTTGATCTGACTCTTTTTTAGGAGTTGGGGGGTTTTATATTTCTTAACATTGGAGGTGATCGTCTCTTACTAGGTTGCTAGCTACCGCTGCAACCCGGATGATTACAAACAGGAAAAAGCCTACGGCTTTTTCTTCTTTGGAGTAGTAAGAGACGAATCTCAAAGAATAAGGGAGCTAACTAAGTCCAATGTATGCAATGGTTTGTTCTGCTAATGATCGTCTTTTAATATAATATTTTTAACCCATTAATTTTCTTTAAAATGAGCCATTGAACAACTCTCTACGATGTTCCAGTGCCAAGCTAGCTGTGGAATTACTAACCTATACTATAATTCAGTGGCGTATAAAATTTAGTATAGGCAAGAGGTCGTTCCTTATTATAAATTTCACAAAAGTTCGTAGGAATATCCAAAAGAAATGTTGCATGTTTAGTGAAAAGCTTCCAAGGTATGGACCGGCAACTGTGGAACAGTTTACAGATGTAATGGGAAATCTTATACATCACTGTGAATATATGGAGGCATAATTGTCCTTTACTTAGTTTCAGCTTAAATTCGATGATCGAGCCTTTATGTATACTAGGTTGCTAGCTACTGCTGCAACCCAAATTCACATATATATTTATTTATGAGAGGCAGCCTGGCCGAGTGGTCCAAGGCACTGGTGTTAGCTACCAGTCTCTTCGGAGGCGTGGGTTCAAATCTTACCGCTGGTATGCGATTATGTTTGAAAGACTGCAGTGTGAAAAGACATCAAAAATGCAGTTTTTGGTGGAAAAATTTATTCTCTTTTAGAAATAATTTATTTTAGTTACTATAGATTTTTAACCCAATTAATTTCCTTTAAAATGAGCTATTGAACAACCCTCTACGATGTTCCAGTGCCAAGCTATCTCTGGATACAAAAGAAAAGAGAAAAAAAGAAAAGAGAAAAAAATATCCCGTTTAGGCAGAATGTTGTAGTAGCTGCCACTTTTCTTGATTTTCAAGCCAATATATTTCTCTTGCTGTTAAAGCCAAGGGACAGAAAGTTTCCTATACAGGGGTTTCGGACAAGGCGGTTCTAATGGTGTACTTTTTGTTTTGATCCGACTCCTTTTTTAGGAACTATGGGTTTTTATATTTCTTAACATTGGAAGTGATCGTCTCTTACTAGGTTGCTAGCTACCGCTGCAACCCGGACAGGAAAAAGCCTACGGCTTTTTTTTCTTTGGATCGTTTCCCATCGTCGATCGCAGATAGTCTTTCACACGCCCTAATGCCGAGAAGAATCGTTCATTACTGGCAGTGGTCACAGGGAAAGTAGCAACTAGCTTCATCAGTTTTAGCACTGCAGAATAGGCAACTGGGAGGTCGGATAAGATTTCGATAGCTCGAAGAAGATCCATTTTTGAAATATCACCTTTTGACATCTGCAGCTTTGCAAGAGAAAGCTGGGATTCTATGGCATGGTCATCGACACCGAGAATCTCTTGATAATGACACATAACTCTTTCCACTTTCGAAAGTTCGATAAAATTGGAACTATTGCGATTTGATTGGCAAAAAATTGGCATTTTCTATCAGTGTAACTGCGTCATTTTGGTACTGATGACTGCAATAGTGACCATATCGAAGCTGTAACTTGGTCTTCAGCTTTTCGTCGCCTTTAGACATTTCCTCCATTAATTCAACCAAATTACCCCGGTTTGCAGATGTTTCTGATTCGTCATGACCCCTCAAAGCAAGACCCTGGCGGCCAAGAAAGCAAATAGCGCGAAAAATGTACTTCACATGATCTCTATTTTCCTGAACCTCTTGAGATCTGGATTTAATTAAAGCATTCGCTATAGATTTCGACGTATCAGTACTCATTATCTTAAATTCCCTCCATGCTGACATACAATGCCATCATGTTGCTTTAATAGAGCAGAACTGTCTTTCCACTTGCAAAATCCTGACTCAATGAAAGCCCTTTTTCCAGCAGTTTCTCCAGCCCTTAGAGTCCCCATAGAAAAATGGCGGCAATCAAAACAAAACACGGAATTCAAGTTTTTTGAGCATTCAACCCATTCATAAGTCTTATAGTAATGTGCACTGAATTTCCTACCGTTAGAAATGGAAGCCGGATATCTCTCAAGAATAGGCTGAGCTGGTTTGTTGTGACTCGTTCGACAGAGACTTGAGAGAGTTTTGAGACTGCTATTGTAACCCGCATGGGGTTCAGTGTTGCAGACTGAACTTTCAAGTTAATCTCAGCCATTTATTGTTCCGTTTGCATACGAAATTCTGTCACAGGTGGTGGAATTTATCTCAATTAACCCGAGACTTTGGGCGCTGACACTATTGCCAGTTTCTTGCACTAAAGTTTCTTCATTTTTCTTCCGCATTTTCACCGAAAAAAATCCAAAGTTTGTTGTCGCTTTTTACTCATAGTTAAACGAGTAGTAGGCAAGGACTTCACTCAGACACGGCAAGAGAAGAACTGAAGAAACACGTAGAAACTCACTTAGAAAATCACTCCCATACTCCACGGTGAAACTTTCCCGCTTAGAAACCCCATAAACCAATCACTTACATTTCCCGTTCACGACAGTCCCATATACTCCACTGGGACTAGTCATCCCATAAACTATTCAACAACGTCAAGAATCTGCTGACCAAAACCCCCTTGAAACCCTAGAACACATTTCCTTACCCAGCTACTAAAAAAGGCAATATACAAAACTCATAGTTTACAACGAATTCTTCACAGGAACAATAACGAAACGGTTACTGACCACATGAAGCTTAGTTTTGAATGAACCCTCCTCGGAAATAAAATAGTGTAGACGCACTCGCTCTTAGACATTTCAAAACAAGATTATATAATTAGGGCACCAGTTTGTTGGTCGTATTTATTGGACCAGTTGCTGGTTGATTATAGCACATAGCTAAAATAGAAAATAGCTGTGAAATATAAATAAGAAGGTAATTTTCAAAGTCTAGGGGGGCCATGGCCCCCTGCCCCCCCCCCCCTAATTGGCGCCCCTGAGTAAGAGATGACTCTCAAAGAATCAGGCAGCTAACTAAGTCCAATGTATGCAATGGTTTGTTCTTTTAATGATCGTCTTTTAATATAAATAAAAAAAATTAGCATAAAAATTCAATTATTTCGATGTATCTATTGATATTAAAACTCCGGTTTTTAGAGTTTCGGTTACTATTGAGACGATTTGCTCCTACTACTATACTACTATACAGTTCGCTACCATGAACTGTTTGATTCGGTCACTGATGGAAATTACATAATCCCTTTTTATGTTTCAGTTAACATGGTGTCGGTTAACTAGGTGTCGTTCTTTATTGAAATTTGTTTAAGTTACAAAAGGTTTTTAACCGCATCAATTTCCTTTAAAATGAGCCATTGAACAACTCTCTACGAAGTTCAGGTGCCAAGCTATCTGTGGAAAATAAAAAAATAAAATGCCGTTTAGGCAGAATGCTTTTAGTATAGGCAAGAGGTCGTTCTTTATTATATTTTTTTAGGAGTTGGGGGGTTTTATATTTCTTAACATTGGAGGTGATCGTTTCTTACTAGGTTGCTAGCTACCGCTGCAACCCGGAATCTTTTAATGAATCTTTATTATAATTCTTTACTATAACAACCAGGATGACGCCAGTTACAACTTGGGTTTCTTTTTCTGCTATATCATTACAAACAGGAAAAAGCCTATGGCTTTTTCTTCTTTGAAATAGTAAGACACGATCCTCAAGCAATCAAGTAGCTATCTAAGTCCAATGTATGCAGTGGTATGATATTCCAATGATCGTATTTTAATGTAATTTTCTTGATTTTCAAGCCAATATATTTTCCTTGCTGTTCAAGCCAATGGACTGAAAGTTTCCTATACAGGGGTTTCGGACAAGGCGGTTCTAATGGTGTACTTTTTGTTTTTAGCTGACTCCTTTCTTAGGAACTATGAGTTTTTATATTTCGTAACATTGTACGTGATCGTCTCTTACTAGGTTGCTAGCTACCGCTGCAACCCAGACTAGGTTGCTAGCTACCGCTGCAACCTGGATAATTGACAAACACCATTTATGATGAGCTATATTCGTCCTTTATGTAATCTTTAACTTTAATTATAATCTTATTTTAGTTACTATGGGCTGGAAGTATGTTCTCTACTGTAATTTGATTTATATCTAATATTCATGTAAACATCTTCAATTCTCTCTTTACAACAAGGGTTCGTAGCTCAGAGGTAGAGCAATCGACTGCAGATCGATAGGTCACCGGTTCGAATCCGGTCGGGCCCTAGTTTTTCAGAAAGTAATTATGGTTTAAAATCTAATCACTGGTCTTTTACCCCAAACAAGATTTTAATTTATGTCTAATATTAATCATTAAGGAAAATGCATCATCTATATAATGAATATAAAAACCCATAGTTCCTAACAAAGGAGTCAGATCAAAACAAAAAGTACACCATTAGAACCACCTTGTCCAAAACCCCTGTATAGGAAACTTTCTGTCCCTTGGCTTGAACAGCAAGGGAAATATATTGGCTTGAAAATCAAGAAAATTGACTTTAACCACGTTATTCTCCCCAAACGGGATATTTTTTTCTCTTTTCTTTTTTTTTGTATCCAGAGATAGCTTGGCACTGGAACATCTTAGAGGGTTGTTCAATAGCTCATTTTAAAGGAAATTAATTGGGTTAAAAATCTATAGTAACTAAAATAAATTTTTTCTAAAAGAGAATAAATTTTTCCACCAAAAACTGCATTTTCGATGTCTTTTCACACTGCAGTCTTTCAAACATAATCGTATACCAGCGGTAAGATTTGAACCCACGCCTCCGAAGAGACTGGTGGCTAACACAGTGCCTTTGACCACTCGGCCAGGCTGCCTCTCATAAATAAATATATACGTGAATTTGGGTTGCAGCAGTAGCTAGCAACCTAGTAAGAGACGATCAGTCCAATGCTAAGAAATATAACAAAACTCCTAAAAATAGAGTCAGATCAAAACAAAAGTACATCATTAGAATTACCTTGTCTGAAACCCTACTAGATAAATAATGAATTTCATCATATTTTTATATTAGAGCTATGACGTGAATAGAAAAACACGAAATTATATTGTTGTTTCTGATGACGTCATGAAATAATTTCATTGCGCCATGGCGTCAATAAAATCATTACGCCGTGACGTCATAATTACTACTTAAGAACGACAAAGATGTTTTTAGGAGTTTTGGGTTTTTATATTTCTTAGCATTGGACTGATCGTCTCTTACTAGGTTGCTAGCTACTGCTGCAACCCAAATTCACATATATATTTATTTATGAGAGGCAGCCTGGCCGAGTGGTCCAAGGCACTGGTGTTAGCCACCAGTCTACCGGTCACCGGTTCGAATCCGGTCGGGCCCTAGTTTTTCAGAAAGTAATTATGGTTTAAAATCTAATCACTGGACTTTTACCCCAAACAAGATTTTAATTTATGTCTAATATTAATCATTAAGGAAAATGCATCATCTATATAATGATTTCTTATAATACTTCAATTACTATGGATGAGAGTTCGTTCTTTAATGTAAATATTGCACATGTAAAAGAATTCTTGCAATTGGAAGCTGTGAAAAAGAAACTGTTTGTCAAGACGAAACTTAGTATGTCTGCTAAGAAGCCTTGATTTAAAATATTCTGCATTCCTAATCCGAAATGGTCTTGCCTTGTCAAGCAAGCCATATTTGCCTTTTGGGAAAAGATTTGGAAACACTTTTAGATCAAGTTCTTCCTGAAATAAGTCTTCGCTCTCACCTTTTTGTTTCTTGATTTGAAATTGGTCAGTACCAAGATCTTTCATTTGCTTAAAATCTTCAATGAAGTCTTTTGGAACCGCTGAATTGAGAGGCTGGACAGAAAAATGTTCAACCAATGTAGATTTTGCGCTTTCTGTCAGTTTCTGAAGGATTGCAGCTTCCGGTATTTCAGGTAAATTATCAACACCAACCGCTTTTTCAGCAAGACGGGCTTCAAGTATTTTTTTTAAATCTTCTAGGGTGTATGCATGTATTGTTTTATAGAGACTGTTGTTCTCTCTTAACCACAACAGTGCTTCATGGACTTTTCTCAGATCTATTAGTGCAGTCCAAACATTCTTGTTGTAAGTAGGCTGACCATTGACAATGACTACAAAACTATCAATGTTAAGAAGTTTTTCAGGCTGAATATCTGCATTTGCTTGCACATCAACAGGTAGATATACTATTCTCCCCTTAAGAGCGTCAACAAGTTCTGTTCTAGGTCTCTTCAATGCAGTTACTTGCCCTAATCTGACGATCGTAAGACAAGGCATTACAAATCGAATCATTGCCATTTCAAAATTATTTAAACACTTTATACATTCCGGTGTACTGTCTATATGAAGGTTATTTAATACTGATCGGGCATTCTCCTGACTTTTCAACATATTCCCAGCACAGTAATCACACACAAAGAATGAATCTATGACATCCTCTTTCCAACCTGTACATTGAATTAGTTGTTCTCTGTCATCTTTGGGTATGTCCTGTTGTAGGTGTTCTAAAATCGTGGCCATCATTACATCAAAACCTTTCTTATTTGAAAGGGATCTTAGACTCTTCAATTGGTATTTTGTCTTTATCTGCTCACAACTGTCACAATGCATTGTGGGGTATACATCCCTAATGTTAGCTACCTTATCAAGGCTCTCACCAAATAATTTTATTATTGTATTTTCATCCACAGAAACTCTAATATTGCTATCACCGTAAATGAAGTCTTGACTATTATTACGACAGAGTCTACTTGACACTTCTTCTATGTAATGACTTAGTTCCTTGTACGAGCCCTCGACTTTTAGTAGATTAATATCTTGTATAATCTTAAATTTTGATACTGCCTTATATTCGCTATAGTAATTATGACGTCACTGCATCAAAAATACAGTTTTTATTGGAAAAATTTATTATCTTTTAGAAATAATTTATTTTTGTTACTATAGATTTTTAACCCAATTAATTTCCTTTAAAATGAGCTATTGAACAACCCTCTACGATGTTCCAGTGCCACGCTATCTCTGGATACAAAAAAGGAAAAAAAATATCCGGTTTGGGGAGACTAACGTGGTTAAAGTCAATTTTCTTGATTTTCAAGCCAATATATTTCCCTTGCTGTTCAAGCCAAGGGACAGAAAGTTTCCAATACAAGGGTTTCGGACAAGGCGGTTCTAATGGTGTACTTTTTGTTTTGATCTGACTCCTTTTTTAGGAGTTATGGGTTTTTATATTTCTTAACATTGGACGTGATCGTCTCTTACTAGGTTGCTAGCTACCGCTGCAACCCGGATACCGCTGCAACCCGGGTGAAAATCTTAAGGAATTATTCTTGTGTCAGTTAACAAATAAGTTTATTGTTAAAATCTCCCAAACTTTACTACATTTTACATATTAATGGATAATTATATAAAATGAAACCGTATTGAAAAACACCATTTATGATGAACTCTATCAATTCTTTATGCATATACATTACTAATCTATACTATAATTTTAATGTAACCATTGAACAATTCTCTATGATGTTCCAGTGCCAGGCTATCTTTGGAATTGCCAACCTATACTATAATTCAGTGGCGTATAAAATTTAGTATAGGCAAGAGGTCGTTCTTTATTATAACTAATTTGACGTGACATAGTAGATAACTAAGGGCAAGAGTTCTTTCTTTGCTATAACAACCAGGATGACGTCAGTTACAACTTGGAATTCGTTTTATGCTATATCATTACAAACAGGAAAAAGCCTACGGCTTTTTCTTCTTTGAAATAGTAAGAGACGAACCACAAGTAACTACCCCTGGAACCAAAATATTCCAGTTACTATGCATGAGCGATCGTTCTTTACTTTAAATCAAATTCAAGTTAATTTATTTAACATAAAAAAATTCAAACAAATTTACAGCGGCCATCTCTAATAGCATCTGGGAGGGTTCAATCCAAGGGACCGAAAGTTTACTATACAGGGATTTCGGACAAGGCAGGTCTAATGGTGTACTTTTTGTTTTAATCTGACTCCCATTTAGGAACTATGGGTTTTTATATTTCTTAACATTGGACGTGATTGTCTCTTACTAGGTTGCTAACTACCGCTGTAACCCAGATTCAGCCATCTTTACAGCCATGATACTGATAGAAATTACATAATCCCTATTTATGCTTCGGTTAACATGGGCTAGGTGTCGTTCTTTATTGTAATATTACATGGACTGTTTTATTGCTTCAAAATTCAAATATCTTTGAAAAGACTGCAGTATGAAAATACATCAAAAATGCAATTTTTTTGACAAAATTGATTCTATTTTAAAAAGTATTTTATTTTTAAATACAAAAGTGACTAGATGTTGCAATTTCCTTTAAAATGAGCTATTATACAGCTCTCTATGATTTTCCAGTGCCCAGCTAGCTGAGCAGAAAAAAAAAGCGGAAAGAAAAAAATATCCCGTTTGTGGAGAATAACGTGGTAAAAGTCAATTTTCTTGATTTTCAAGCCAATATATTTTCTTTGTTATTCAAGCCAAAGGGCGGTAAGTTTCCTTTATAGAGGATTCGGACAAGGCGGTTCTAATGGTGTACTTTTTGTTTTGATCTGACTCTGTTTTTAGGAGTTGGGGGGTTTTATATTTCTTGACATTGGAGGTGATCGTCTCTTACTAGGTTGCTAGCTACCGCTGCAACCCGGATAGGCAAGAGTTCGTTCTTTATTATAATCGTTCTTTACTCCGGCAGTGCTAGCGCGCTGCCTATGATAATAAACTGATTACACACAGGAAAAAGCCTACGGCTTTTTCTTCTTTTAAATAGTAAGAGACGAGTCTCAAATAATCAAGTAGCTAGCTAATTCCAAAGGTATTCAATTTTTGTTATTCCAATGATCGTTTTTTATTGTAACTAGGTTTCAGCCATCTCTACAGCCATGATACTATTGGAAATTACATAATCCCTATTTATATTTTAGTTAACATGGGCAAGGTGTCGTTCTTTATTGTATAATACATCCACAAAGTTATATTGTGCAATCGAATAGATTCTCCGATAACAATCAAACTGGAAAGCGATCAGCCTTTAAAAGTGCTTTACGCAAAATGAAATTCTGAAATGCCATTTAGACTTGTGTTTTTTATTCAGTTACCCTTTCACCGTTACTAGGAAAGGGTCGTCCAATTTTAGTTTGGTATTTTTATTTTAAGGTTCGGTTTTTAAATTTTTATCAGTTTTATTCTGCACTGAGGACGGTCAAGCGGAGGTCTTGACCGAAATATTTGCATAATTTTTCAATTTTTTCACTGTCTGTTAATTGTCCTCGTTTCCTTTCTTCGCGATTTTTTGTTTATCATGATTAGCCAGTGTGGTCTCAGAAATTATTTATAATATCCCGTTTGTGGAGAATAACGTGGTTAAAGTCAATTTTCTTGATTTTCAAGCCAATATATTTTCTTTGTTATTCAAGCCAAAGAGTGATAAGTTTCCTTAATAGGGGTTTTGGACAAGGTGGTTCTAATGGTGTAAATTTTGTTTTGATCTGACTCTTTTCTCAGGAGTTAGGGGTTTTTATATTTCTTAACATTGGACGTGATCGTCTCTTACTAGGTTGCTAGCTACCGCTGCAACCCGGATAATGGATAATTATATAAAAAAAACCTAATTGACAAATACCATTTATGATGAACTATATGATGACAAATACTATTTATGATGAACTTTATGTAAACAAAAATCAAATATCTTTGAAAAGACTGCAGTATTCCAATGATCGTCTTTTAATGTAACCATCTCTACAGCCATGATACTGATGGAAATTACATAATCCCTATTTATGTTTCAGTTAACATGGGTTAGGTGTCGTTCTTTAATGTAAAACTCTATAATCTTCGAACATTTGAACCTTTTATAATTTATAATGATGCATAATATAAATACTGTAATCTTAACTATAGTGAAGTTGCGTATGCAAGTTAGTATAGGGAAGAGTTCGATCTTTATTATAAATTTATGAGAGGCAGCCTGGCCGAGTGGTCCAAGGCACTGGTGTTAGCCACCAGTCTCTTCAGAGGCGTGGGTTCAATTTTTACCGCTGGTATACGATTATGTTTGAAAGACTGCAGTGTGAAAAGACATCAAAATGCAGTTTTTGGTGGAAAAATTTATTCTCTTTTAGAAATAATTTATTTTAGTTACTATAGATTTTTAACCCAATTAATTTCCTTTAAAATGAGCTATTGAACAACCCTCTACGATGTTCCAGTGCCAAACTATCTCTGGATACAAAAAAAGAAAAAAAAAAGAAAAAAAAAGAAAAAAATATCCCGTTTAGGCAGAATGTTGTAGTAGCTGCCACTTTTCTTGATTTTCAAGCCAATATATTTCCCTTGCTGTTCAAGCCAAGGGACAGAAATTTTACTATGCAGAAGTTTCGGACAAGGCGGTTCTAATGGTGTACTTTTTGTTTTGATCTGACTCTTTTTTTTAAGAACTATGGGTTTTTATATTTCTTAACATTGGACGTGATCGTCTCTTACTAGGTTGCTAGCTACCGCTGCAACCCGGATAATGTAATGTTTGAAAGACTGCAGTGTGAAAAGACATCAAAAATGCAGTTTTTGGTGGAATAATTTATTCTCTTTTAGAAATAATTTATTTTAGTTACAAAAGGTGTTTAACCCAAATAATTTCCTTTCACATGAGCTATTGAACAACCCTCTACGATGTTCCAGTGCTAAGCTATCTCTGGAAACAAAGAAAAAAAGAAAAAAAGAAAAAAAATCCCTTTTAGGAAGAATGTTGTAGTAGCTGCCACTTTTCTTGATTTTCAAGCCGATATATTTCTCTTGCTGTTCAAGCCAAGGGACAGAAAGTTTCCTATACAGGGGTTTCAGACAAGGCGGTTCTAACGGTGTACTTTTTGTTTTGATCTGACTCCTTTTTTTAGGAACTATGGGTTTTTATATTTCTTAACATTGGACGTGATCGTCTCTTACTAGGTTGCTAGCTACCGCTGCACCCCGGATCCTTCTTTAGGAACTATGGGTTTTTACATTTCTGAACATTAGACTTGATCGTCTCTAACTAGGTTGCTACCTACTGCTGCAACCCGGATAATAATGCTTCATCATTACAAACAGGAAAAAGCCTACGGCTTTTTCTTCTTTGAAATAGTAAGAAACGAACCTCAAGTAACTACCCCTGGAACACCATATGGATGGTTACTATGGATGAGAGATCGTTCTTTACTGTAACTTCGGTACAACCTCGCAGAGAATTTAATTTTTTCATTATAGCTTTTGTCACCCCAGTATCTACCCATTATTCTGGTAGCAACTTTTTTCTTATGTTTGTTTCGGTAATCTATATCGTTATCATACCGTTCCTTGCTCTTTTGTTTCGCTGTCTCAATTTTCCCTTCTCGATACCCCTGATCCGTAAGATACCTCTGTTTTGCTCTGTCATATTTCATTTTCTTAAATCCTGGATCACAAGACATCTTAGTAGCAATCCTTACGCGTGCTCGAGCTTTATTGCGTTTGGTGGCATTTTTATCTCTTTTAAATAAACTTTTCTTATATTTCAGGATGTTAGCTTTATTTTTTGTGTAGTAAAGTTTTCTATTAGTAGAAATTTGGATTGTTCTATTTTGATATTGTTTTTGGTTATTCTTTCTTTTTTTCCACTCGCGTGAGACCATATTTTTTCAAGATTTAAAATTATTAAGCACACAAAATCCCGTGTCGAGTATCTAAAACCTAGCATAAAACAAAACTAATTTTAAAATTTTCAGGTATTTATCTTGTTTGAATTACAAAATTAGTATTATTGGTTAGACACCATAAATATTTTTGCAGTTTAAATAATAAGTTTAGTGATTCTGGACTGAAAACTAAAATAATTGCAATTATGAGACAATAATATGGAGATATGTACTTTACGGGTTACAGGATACAATAATAAATTTGAACTGAGATGAAAAAAAAATTTCTTCCAGGAGACAAAAAGCAAAACTAATTTTAGAATTTTCATGTATTTTTGTTGTTTAAATTAAAAAATTACTATTACTGATTAGGCATCATAAATATTTTTGCAGTTTACATAATAATTTTAGCGATTAAGCCAAAAAAGAAAATTTTGGTTCCAGGAGTTTCGGTTACTATTGAGACAAGTAGCTATTATTACTATAGAGTTCATTACATGGACTGTTTTATTGCTTCAAAATTCAAATATCTTTGAAAAGACTGCAGTATGAAAATACATCAAAAATGCAATTTTTTTGACAAAATTGATTCTACTTTAAAAAGTATTTTATTTTTAAATACAAAAGTGACTAGATGTTGCAATTTCCTTTAAAATGAGCTATTATACAGCTCTCTATGATTTTCCAGTGCCCAGCTAGCTGAGCAGAAAGAAAAAGCGGAAAGAAAAAAATATCCCGTTTGTTGAGAATAACGTGATAAAAGTCAATTTTCTTGATTTTCAAGACAATATATTTTATTTGTTATTCAATAATAAGTGCGTTAAGTTTAATTTATAGATGATTCGGACAATTCTTTTATAATGTTTTACTTTTTGTTTTGATATGACTCTTTTTTTAGTAGTTGGGGTGTTTTATATTTCTTGACATTGGAGGTGATCGTCTCTTACTAGGTTGCTAGCTACCGCTGCAACCCGGATACTATGGGTTACAGTTCGTTCCTTATTATAATATCCGTCGGATAGAGCTTGCAGATATCAGGGTGACATTGCCAAGTAACCTGCTGCCCAATTTTTGGTTTTGAATTTTTACTCAGATTGTTATAGGTGACTTCAGCCATCATAATTTCCTTGTCAGATCTAGTTTTAGAGCATTTTTCAATAGTTGTCTCGTACTTTTCAGGACAGTGTGTTCTACTACACAGAGAATTTTTTGCCAAATATTCAGTAGAACTAAACGAACTGTTTAAAACACAGTTAGAAATGCTTTTTTCTTGAGTCGGTGTTCCAGGAATTTGTTCTAAATCATTAGTCTTACAAACACATTTACTAATAACCCTAACAGGCTCGTTTTCGCCATAATTGAAAAACATTGCTTTTCCTTCGCTGTTGATAGGTATGCTTGTATATATATTTTTATTGCTGCTACATAAACTGCAATTGCTCCTTCCAAAATTAATATACGAATTTTCTAAGAAGTACGCCTCCGTATATTCACTGTGTTGTCGAACATTTTCCATTGCATCTATAAACTGTTCCGCAGTTGCCAATCCATACCTTGGAAGCTTTTCGTTAAACTGACAACATTTCTTTTGGATATTGCCATGAAGCTTTGCCAAAGCATTTCTAGCCGACTTTTCAACAGCATCCGCTCTTTCAAAGAGAATTTTAATCTGTAATTTCGAATACTTTTCGTGATCCCGATAAAATATGCGTAAAATGTTTATCAATTTACAAAGATCAGCCTGCATTTTTGCCATCTTCTTGTATTTCTGAATGTAATTTTTCCCTTTGTCCTTATGCTTTCTTCGGTACAACCTCGCAGAGAATTTAATTTTTTCATTATAGCTTTTGTCACCCCAGTATCTACCCATTATTCTGGTAGCAACTTTTTTCTTATGTTTGTTTCGGTAATCTATATCGTTATAATACAGTTACTTGCTCTTTTGTTTAGATGTCTCAATTTTAACATATCGATAAACCTGATCCGTAAGATACATCTTTTTTTCTCTTTCATATTTCATTTTCTTAAATCCTGGATCACAAGACATCTTAGTAGCAATCCTTACGCGTGCTCGAGCTTTATTGCGTTTGGTGGCATTTTTATCTCTTTTAAATAAACTTTTCTTATATTTCAGGATGTTAGCTTTATTTTTTGTGTAGTAAAGTTTTCTATTAGTAGAAATTTGGATTGTTCTATTTTGATATTGTTTTTGGTTATTCTTTCTTTTTTTCCACTCGCGTGAGACCATATTTTTTCAAGATTTAAAATTATTAAGCACACAAAATCCCGTGTCGAGTATCTAAAACCTAGCATAAAACAAAACTAATTTTAAAATTTTCAGGTATTTATCTTGTTTGAATTACAAAATTAGTATTATTGGTTAGACACCATAAATATTTTTGCAGTTTAAATAATAAGTTTAGTGATTCTGGACTGAAAACTAAAATAATTGCAATTATGAGACAATAATATGGAGATATGTACTTTACGGGTTACAGGATACAATAATAAATTTGAACTGAGATGAAAAAAAAATTTCTTCCAGGAGACAAAAAGCAAAACTAATTTTAGAATTTTCATGTATTTTTGTTGTTTAAATTAAAAAATTACTATTACTGATTAGGCATCATAAATATTTTTGCAGTTTACATAATAATTTTAGCGATTAAGCCAAAAAAGAAAATTTTGGTTCCAGGAGTTTCGGTTACTATTGAGACAAGTAGCTATTATTACTATAGAGTTCATTACATGGACTGTTTTATTGCTTCAAAATTCAAATATCTTTGAAAAGACTGCAGTATGAAAATACATCAAAAATGCAATTTTTTTGACAAAATTGATTCTACTTTAAAAAGTATTTTATTTTTAAATACAAAAGTGACTAGATGTTGCAATTTCCTTTAAAATGAGCTATTATACAGCTCTCTATGATTTTCCAGTGCCCAGCTAGCTGAGCAGAAAGAAAAAGCGGAAAGAAAAAAATATCCCGTTTGTGGAGAATAACGTGGTAAAAGTCAATTTTCTTGATTTTCAAGCCAATATATTTTCTTTGTTATTCAAGCCAAAGGGAGGTAAGTTTCCTTTATAGAGGATTCGGACAAGGCGGTTCTAATGGTGTACTTTTTGTTTTGATCTGACTCTTTTTTTAGGAGTTGGGGGGTTTTATATTTCTTGACATTGGAGGTGATCGTCTCTTACTAGGTTGCTAGCTACCGCTGCAACCCGGATGGACTAAGGTTCGTTCTTTCATGTAAAACTAGCAAAACATTTTTTAAGCCTGATGAAGATTTAACTAATGTGTCAAAAGTAAGGTTGCAAGTCGACGATTTTGTTTTGGCCTTATTATAATTGGTATGGTGAAATAATAATACGCATATGGCTCTTAAATCATACTTCTTTATGGTTCAATATGGTCTAGTGGCTAGGATAGTTAACTTTCACTTAACAGGCTCGGGTTCGATTCCCGGGGTGGAAAAATTTTTAACTCTATAATCTTCGAACATTTGAACCTTTTATAATTTATAATGATGCAAAATATAAATACTGTAATCTTAACTATAGTGAAGTTGCGTATGCAAGTTAGTATAGGGAAGAGTTTGATCTTTATTATATTATTTTAAATGGGAATTACGTAATCCCTATTTATGTTTCAGTTAACATGGGCTAGGTGTCGTTCTTTATTGTATGCAACCCGGAAATTTTTATTCCAGGAGACAAAAAGCAAAACTAATTTTAGACTTTTCATATATTTTTGTTGTTTAAATTAAAAAATTACTATTACTGATTAGGCATCATAAATATTTTTGCAGTTTACATAATAATTTTAGCGATTAAGCCAAAAAAGAAAATTTTGGTTCCAGGAGTTTCGGTTACTATTGAGACAAGTATCTATTATTACTATAGAGTTCATTACCATGAACTATTTTATTGCTTCAAAATTCAAATATCTTTGAAAAGACTGCAGTATGAAAATACATCAAAAATGCAATTTTTTTGACAAAATTGATTCTACTTTAAAAAGTATTTTATTTTTAATTACAAAAGTGACTAGATGTTGCAATTGCCTTTAAAAAGAGCTATTATACAACTCTCTATGATTTTCCAGTGCCCAGCTAGCTGAGCAGAAAAAAAAGCGGAAAGAAAAAAATATCCCGTTTGTGGAGAATAACGTGGTAAAAGTCTATTTTCTTGATTTTCAAGCCAATATATTTTCTTTGTTATTCAAGCCAAAGGGCGGTAAGTTTCCTTTATAGAGGATTCGGACAAGGCGGTTCTAATGGTGTACTTTTTGGTTTGATCTGACTCTTTTTTAGGAGTTGGGGGGTTTTATATTTCTTAACATTGGAGGTGATCGTCTCTTACTAGGTTGCTAGCTACCGCTGCAACCCGGATATATATTAAAAAATGTAATTTTTTGGTCTGAAAATACATAGTCAATCCCACATTGGGTAGTTAGAACCTAACCAAAAATAAAACTAATTTTAACATTTTAAGGTATTTTTCCAGCTTGTATTGAAATATTCAAACTATTGCTCGGATACCATGGATATTTTTGCAGTTTACACAAGCTGCAAAGAACGCACAGGCTGATCTTTGTAAACTGAGAAAAATTTTACGAATGTTTTACCGGGATTACGAAAAATATTCAAAATTAAAGATTAAAATTATCTCTGAAAGAATAGATTTTGTTGAAAAGTCAGCTAGAGATGCTTTCGCAAAACTTCATAGTAATATCCAAAAGAAATGTTGCATGTTCAGTGAAAAGCTTCCAAGGTATGGACCGGCAACTGTGGAACAGTTTACAGATGTACTGGGAAATCTTATACATCACTGTGAATATATGGAGACATAATTGTCCTTTACTTAGTTTCAGCTTAAATTCGATGATCGAGCCTTTATGTACTACATCCAACGACTATGACGTCATTGATCAATATTGTATATATAAAATTAAGTTTTTCGTGAAAAATAATTAATAAAAAAAATTAAGTGCAAAAGGCGCTAGATCTAGAGATTTCCTTCAAAATGAACCATTGAACAACTCTCTACGATGTTCCAGTGCAAAGCTATCTCTAGAAACAAAAGAAAGAACAAAAATATCCAGTTTGTGCAGGATAACGTGGTTAAAGTCAATTTTCTTGATTTTCAAGCCAATATATTTTCTTTGTTATTCAAGCCAAAGGGTGGTAAGTTTCCTTTATACGGGTTTCGAACAAGGCGGTTCTAATGGTGTACTTTTTGTTTTGATCTGACTATTTTTCTAGGAGTTAGGGGTTTTTATATTTCTTAACATTGGACGTGATCGTCTCTTACTAGGTTGCTAGCTACCGCTGCAACCCGGAAACAGTTAAAAGCCGTCGCAAAGTCTAGCAAGTAAAGTCAATTGTTCCTCTGTCTAAGATGTTTATAGAATGTTTCCCTCGTGTCGATCATGAGACGTTAAACACAAATTGGAGACGTCTCTAGGCGTCTGAAGACTTTCATACTAAGTGAGGTGTTTCGAAAGAAGACGGCAAATTTAACCTATTTGCCCTAGCTAGTCAATTGTCCCCATAAGAATATTGCATAGCCAAGGTACTTGGATTTTAGTCCTAAAAATGGAAATTTTCGTATTCACGCTTGTACATAATTAAATAAAAAAAAGTTTTTTTTTACTGTAAGTAAGAAGTGACATTAAACCTTAAAACGAACAGAAATTATTCCGTATATGGAAGGGGCTGTCCCCTCCTCAACGCCTCGCTCTTTACGCTAAAGTTTTTTTATTGTTTAAAAAGAATAGAGTTGTGAGAAAGTCAAACTTTAGCGTAAAGACCGAGGCGTTGAGGAGGGGACAGTCTCTTTCATATACGGAATGATTTCTTTTCGTTTTAAGTTTTAATGTCACTCCTTACTTTCAGTTTAAAAAAAAACTTGTTTTTTTTATTTAATTTTTGAACGTTTTTGAATTAATTCAGGTTTTGATTTTGGCTCACCGTACATGAATAATTAAAACAAAATTTGCATATTAATTTTATTTTTATTTGGCTAAATGGGTTTCTCGAAAGCTGTTTAATTTTATTTACGAACACGTAACTTACGAATTAACTTAGTTTAAATGAAAAGGGACATAATAAAGGCCAGCGTCATATACATAATAATTTCTGTTCATTTTAAGTTTTGATTTTGCTCCTTACTTTCAGCTGAAAAACTTGTTGTTTCTTTTTATTTAATTTCTGATCGTTTTTTTAAATAATGCTGGAAAACCCGGCGCCCCCTTCATAGCAATGTCTCTTCCCCCGTGAAAACTTCCTCCATGGGAAGATCCTCCCACATAGCTCTCCCCCCACTACCAGAAAAAATTACCCTTGAAAACGGCTGTATCCCAATAACCAATACTATATGTAAACATTGGGTAAAGTTCATAACTTTCAGCCCTCCCCCCTGGGGAAAAAGACATAGTTATTATATTTTTGACCATGCTGAACAAAATGGCTATCTCAAAATTTTGATCGGGTGACTTTGTGAAAAAAATTAATGTGGGAAGGGGCCTAGTTGCCCTCCATTTTTTTGTCACTTAAAAAGGGCACTAAATTTCCGTTTGAATGAGCCCTCCCACAATATTCTAGGACCACTGGGTCGATACGATCACCCCTGGAAAAAAAAAAAACAAATAATCACTCATCTGTGATCTTTCTTCTGGCAAAAAATACAAAATTCCACATTTTTACAGATAGGAGCTTGAAACCTCTACAGTAGGGTTCTCTGATACGCTAAATCTGATGGTGCGAATTTCATTAAGGTCCTATAATTTTTAGGGGGTTTTCACCCTTTTTTCGAAAATCAGGCAAATTTTTTCAGGCGCGTAACTGGGCTGTCACTTAAAAAGGGCACTATAACTTAATTTCCGTTTGAATAAGCCCTCCCACGATATTCTAGGACCAATGGGTCGATACGATCACCCCTGGAAAAAAAAACAAATAAAAAAAAAAAAAACAAGCACGCATCGGTGATCTTTCTTCTCGCAAAAAATACAAAATTCCACATTTTTACAGATAGGAGCTTGAAACCTCTACAGTAGGGTTCTCTGATACGCTAAATCTGATGGTACGAATTTCATTGAGGTTCTATAATTTTTATGGGGTGTTTCCCCCTTTTTTGGAAAATAAGGCAAATTTTCTTAGGCGCATAAATTTTGATGGGTAGAACTAAACTTAGTGAAACTTCTACATTTGAAATCAGCATTAAAATTTGATTCTACTGATGTATCTATTGACATAAAAATCTCGTGTTTTAGGGTTTTGGTTTCTGTTGAGACGGGCGTTCCTTACTTACAGTTGTTACCACGAACTGTTTGAAACGTGAAAGTACAGCTTAATTTCGACAGAAGATGGCAAATTTAACCCACTTGTAATCCACTTTTTTAGTCCTAAAATTGGCAATTTTTGTATTCACGCTTGTACCTAAAACGTGACAGTACAGCTTAGTTTCAAAAGAAGACACCAATTATAACCCACTCGCCCTAGCTTGTCAATTGTCCCCACAAGAAATTACATAGCCAATGTACTTGTATTTTAGTGCTAAAATTGAGGATTTTTGTATTCACGCTTGTAAGTAAAACGTGAGAGTACAACTTAGTTGTGAAAGAAGACGGCAAATTTAGCCCACTCGTCGTAGCTTGTCAATTGCCCCCACAAGAATATCACATAGCCATTGTACTTGGATTTTACTTCTAAAATTGAGGATTTTTGTATTCACGCTTGTACATAAAACGTGAGAGTACAGCTTAGTTTCGAAAAAAGACGGCAAAGTTAACCCACTCGTTCCTAGCTTGTCAATTGTCCCCACAAGAATATTACATAGCCAATGTACTTGGATTTTACTCCTAATATTGGGGATTTTTGTATTCACGCTTGTAGGTACATAAAACTTGAGAGTACAGCTTAGTTTCGAAAGAAGACGGCAAATTTAACCCACTCCTCCTAGCTTGTCAATTGTCCCCACAAGAATATTGAATAGCCAATGTACTTGGATTTTCGTCCTAAAATTAACAAGGAAAGAGCGAATGGACATAGTCAACGTGAAGAATTAGATGCCAATCTTCGTAATAATACTGGCCTATTTGAAAAAAAAAACCTAACTATCCTGAACTCACAGCATTTAAAGTGAGTTGACTTAATTGTCTGCAGTTATTGGCATAGTTCTAGATGCAACTGTTTGCTTAATTGTCTGCAGCTTTTGGTTTAGTTGTACCCGCAGCTAATGGCTTAGTTTTACTTGCAACTGTTGGCTTAATTGTCTGCAGCTGTTGGTTTAGTTTTAGATGCAATTGTTGGCTTAATTGTCCGCAGCTGTTGGCATAGTTTTAGATGCAACCGTTGGCTGAATTGTCTGCAGCTTTTGGTTTAGTTGTACCCGCAGCTAATGGCTTAGCTTTACTTGCATCTGGTGGTTTAATTGTCTACAGGTTTTTGGTTTAGTTGTACCCGCAGCTAATGGCTTAGTTTTACTTGCAGCTGTTGGCTTAACTGTCTGCAGCAGTTGGCTTATTTTTAGATGCAACTGTTGGCTGAATTGTCTGCAGCTGTTGACTTAGTTTTAGATTAACTAAAAAAAAAAAAAAAAATTTAACTGAAAGTAAGGAGCGACATTAAAACTTAAAACGAACAGAAATTATTCCTTGTATGAAAGGGGCTTTCCCATCCTCAGCACCTCGCTCTTTACGCTAAAGTTTGACTCTGTCTCACAACTTTATTTTTTAAAACAATAAAAACTTTAGCATAAAGAGTGAGGTGTTGAGGAGGCGAAAGCCCTTTCATATACGGAATAATTTCTGTTTGTTTTAAGTTTTTATGTCGCTCCTTACTTTCAGTTAAAAAAACTTGTTTTTTTTAGTTAATTTCTGAACGTTTTTGAATTAACGCAGCTTTGATTTTGGCTCACCGTACATGAATAATTAAAACGAAATTCGCATATTACTTTTCCTTTTTTTGGCAATTTGCCTTTCTCGAAATTTTGTTCTGACGTAACTTACGAATTAACTTACGTAACGAATTTCTATATTTGAATGTTTTTATTACGTATATTAGGGAGTTCGCTCCCAAGTCAGTACCTCGCTCTTTACGCTAAGGTTCGAATTTTGTCCGAATCACAAACCCCTGAATCACAAAGGCCGGTTAATTAGAATAGATGGCTCTTTTGAAAGTACTAAAAAATAACTGTAGCGTAAAGAGCGAGGTATATACGTAATAATTTGAATAATTAAAACAAAATACGTAATAACATGAATAATTAAAACAAAATTTGCATATTAATTTTACTTTTATTTGTTTAAATTGCTTTCTCGAAACTTGTTTAATTTTATTTACGAACGTTTTTATTAATAATAAATATACTTAACTTCCGAATTAACTTACGTAACGAACTTTTATATTCATATATTTTTAATACGTATATTAGGGGTTTCGCCCCCTAGTCAATAACTTGCTCTTTAAGCTAAAGTTCGAATTTTGTTCCAATTCTTTAAAAATGACCCTTAATCACAAAGGCCGTTATTTAGAATAAATAGCTCTTATGAAAGTACTAAAAAATCTTTGGCTTAAAGAGCGAGGCATTGACTAGTGGGTGAACCCAATCATGTACGTAATATTTTCTGTTCGTTTTAAGTTTTGATCTTGCTCCTTACTTTCAGTTGAAAATTTTTTTTTTACGTTTAATTTCTGATCCTTTTTTAAATAATGCTGGGAAATCCGGCGCCCCCTTCATAGCAATGTCCCTTCTCCCATGAAAACTTCCTTCGTGGAAAGATCCTCCCACATAACCCCCGCCCCACCCACCCCCCTCTACCAGAAAAAATCCCCCCTGAAAACGTCTGTATATTTCCCAATAACCAATACTATATGTTAACATTGGGTAAAATTCATAACTTTCAGCCCTCCTCCCAAGGAATTCGGGGATAAAGTCATCCTAAAGGATGTAGTTATCATATTTTCGACCATAGTAGACTAGCTCGTAGCGATTCTGCCACTTTACGTTCCTTCCGGTTTTTTCTGGTAATTCTATTCTAGAGGGGCATTACACCTTTTCAAAGAGAGTGAGTATCCTATCACGTGGCCTTATTCCTCTGCCACTTTATAGTCCTTCCGGTTTTTCTGTTAGTCCTATTCTAGAGTGGAATTACACCCTTTCACTGAGTGTGAGTATCCTCTCACATCGCCTTAAACTTCTGCCACTTTATGTTCATTCCGTTTCTTCTGGTAGTCCTATTTTAGAGGGGCATTACACCCTTTCAAAGAGAGTGAGTATCCTCTCACATAGCCTTATGCTTCTACAACGCCCCCGTACAAACAGGTTTTTCTAGTAGTTACAGGTCATCACACTCTTTGCCAAGAGGAACGTGTATGACTTGATTGGTGATTAGGATTTGAATATAAGGAATGGTTTTCACTACAATTCATATTAGTAAGAGAATTGAATTCAAAGAGACTATTCTGGACCTTGTATACACCCTTTCAAAGAGTGTGAGTATCCTCTCACATGGCCTAAGACGTCTCGAGAAGCTCTACACCTTTTCAAAGAGAGTGAGTAGCACCTCGCATCTAGGTAATACTTAGATAGAAGCTCTACACCTTTTCAAATAGATTCAGAATATCTAGTAGTTACAGGTCATCACACTCTTTGCCAGGAGGTTAAACCAGTATTGTCTATAACTTAATTTACGTTGGTTAAAATTCTGATGGTTAAGAAAGCGTAACAGGTAATTAAAGTATGAGAAACGGGATGCTATAATTAGAATGATTTTAAGTTGAAACATTGTGACGTAAAAATAACTCAGTTATTTGCTTGCGTGTATAGGAATTCCCATGTGATGTGCTTGCTTGTATTTGGTGTTAAAATAAGTAGTTTTTATATCCTTTAAAAGAGTTTTAAGGGGTTTGAGAGACTCAGTTGCCTAAGTCCTTGTGTTGTGAACCTACCTTTTGTTAATAAAGCGTATCAGTTAATTATTGTATGAGAACTGGTATTCTATAATTAGAATGATTTTAAGTTGAAAATTAGTGACTTAAAAATAACTCAATTATTTTCTTGCGTGTCTAGGAAGTCCCATGTTATGTTTTTTATTTTTTTTTGTTTTAATTTAATTAGTTTTTGTATATTTTAAAAGATCCTTAAGGGGATTGAGAGAATCTGTTGCCTAATTCCGTGAGATTTTTCTTTACTTGATGATCATTAAAAACCAAAATCTTGTGTTAAATAATTAAGTTTTGTATCTTTTAAAAGAGCTTTAACGGGTTTGAGAGACTCAGTTGCCTAATTCCGTGTGATTTTTCTTTAAATGATGGTCATTAAAAACGAAATTTTTGTGTTAAATAAGTAGTTTTTGTATCCTTTAAAAGAGCTTTAAGGGGTTTGAGAGACTCAGTTGCCTAATTCCGTGTGGTTTTACTTTACTTGATGGTCATTAAAAACGAAATTTTTGTGTTATATAAGTAGTTTTTGTATCTTTTAAAAGAGCTTTAATGGGATTGAGAGACTCAGTTGCCTATTTCCGTGTGATTTTTCTTTACTTGATGGTCATTAAAAACAAATTTTTTGTGTTAAATTAGTAGTAATTGTATCTTTTAAAGGATCTTTACGGGGATTGAGAGACTCAGTCACCTAATTAAGTGTGATTTTTCTTTAATTGGTGAAAATTAAAAAATAAATTTTTATTATAATTAAGAAGATTTTGTATATTTTAAAAGAGCTTTACTTGGAATGAGAGAGTCAGTTGCCGGATTCTGTGTGATTTTTCTTTACTTGGCGGTCATTTGTTGTATCTTTTAAAAGAGCTTTACGGGGATTGAGAGTATAAGTTTCCCTAGACCGCTTTATTTTTTTTTAGTTTGTGGTCAATAAAAACTTATTTTTTGATAAAATTATTTAGTTATTGTAAATTTTAAAGGAACTTTTTGGGGATTGAGAGAGTCAAACGCATAATTCCGTGTGATTTTTCTTTACGTGATGGTCATTAAAACGAAATTTTTGTGTTAAATTAGTTGTTTTTGTATCTTTTAAAATAGCTTTACAGGGTTTGAGAGACTCAGTTGCCTAATTCCATGTGGTTGTTCTTTACTTAGTGCTCATTAAAAACGAAATTTTTGAGTTAAATAAGTAGTTTTTGTATCTTTTAAAAGAGCTTTACGGGGATTGAGAGACTCAGTTGCCAGATTCCGTGTGATTTTTCCTTAATTGATGGTCATTAAAAACGAAATTTTTTGTGTTAAATAAGTAGTTTTTGTATCTTTTAAAGGAGCTTTACGGGGATTGAGAGACTCAGTTACCGGATTCTGTGTGGTTTTGCTTTAATTGGTGGTCATTAAAAACTAAATTTTTGTGTTAAATAAGTAGTTTTTGTATCTTTTAAAAGAGCTTTACGGGTATTGAGAGACTCAGTTGCCGGATTCCGTGTGGTTTTTCTTTAAGTGATGGTCATTAAAAAATAAATTTTTTTGTTAAATAAGTAGTTTTTGTATATTTTAAAATAGCTTTAAGTGCTTTGAGAGACTCAGTTGCCTGATTCCGTGTGGTTTTTCTTTAATTGATGGTCATTAAAAAAAAAATTTTTTTGTTAAATAATTAGTTTTTTTATCTTTTAAAAGAGATTTAAGGGGTTTGAGAGACTCATTTTCCTGATTCCGTGTGGTTTTTTGTTTACTTGGTGGTCATTAAAAACGAAAATTGAGAGACTCAGTTTTTACCTTGTCACAGTTACATTTTTCATGATTGTTCAAAGTTCATTTTGAATGTCTTTCGTCGAAATGCAAGAGTTGGAATATTTCAGTCGTGCTTGGTTGTGGTTTACATCGTCGCAGTTACATATTCATGATTTTTAATTGTTAATTTTTAATTTCTTTCTCTGTAATGAAAGAGTTTTAATAGTTAAGTATTGTTTGGTTTTTTTTTACATTTTAACAATTAAATTTTCTTGATTTTTCAAAGTTCATTTTTGAATTTCTTTCGTTGAAAAGCAAGAGTTGGACTATTTCAGTAACGTTTGCTTGTGGTATAGATTGTTACAAATAGAGTATCTTGATTTTTAAAATTACATTTTGAATTTCTTTCGTTGAGATGCAAGATATGGAATATTTCATTAGTGTTTCATCGTGTTTGACCATGTCAAAGCTACATTTTTTGATTCTTCTAAGTTCATTTTGTAGTTCTTTCATTTGAAATATAACAGTTGGAATATTTCAAAAGCGGATTGTCGTATTTTAAAATATCACACATAAAATCTAAGGATTTTTCAAATTTCTTTTTGGATTTCTTTCGTTGAAATGCAAGAGTTGGAATATTTCAGTAGTGTTTGGTTGTGGTTTACCTTGTCACAGTTACATTTTCTTGATTTTTCAAAGTTCATTTTGAATTTCTTTCGTTGAACTGCAAGAGTTGGAATATTTCAGTAGTGTTTCATGGTGGAAGATCGTGTAACTGTTACTAGTTCTTATTATGTCAAAGGTTATTTTTAATTTCTTAATCTGAACTGCAAGATTTTTACTCTTTCATTTGCTTTCGGGCGTTTTTTACAGTGTCTAAGTTTATTACAATTGATAGTTCTTTTTACATTTTGTAATTCTTACGTATTGATGGAAGTTGTTTTAAGAAAGCAGTTGGATGTTGTGGACTACATTGTCACCGTTCAACTTTCATGATTGCTCCTATCACATTTTGATTTACGTTCGTTATAAAGCATTAGTTGGACTTTATCAGTAGGGTTTTGTTGTGGTTTATCTTGTCACAGTTACATTTTCATGATTTTTCACATTTCATTTTGAATTTCTTTCGTTGAAAAGCAAGAGTTGGAATATTTCAGTAGTGTTTGGTTGTGGTTTAACTTGTCACAGTTACATTTTATTGATTTTTCAAAGTTGATTTTGTATTTCTTTCTTTTAAATGAAATATTTGGACTATTTCAGTAGTGTTTGGTTGGGGTGTACCTTGTCACAGTTACATTTTCTTGATTTTTTCAATGTTCATTTTGAATTTCTTTCGTTGAGATGCAAGAGTTGGAATATTTCAGTAGTGTTTGGTTGTGGTTCACCATGTAAGAGTTATATTTTCTTGATTTTTCAAAGTTAATTTTGAATTTATTTTGTTGAAATGAAATAGTTGGAATATTTCAGTAGTGTTTGGTTATGTTTTACCTTGTCACAGTTACATTTTCTTGATTTTTTAAAGTTAATTTTGAATTTCTTTAGTTGAAATGCAAGAGTTGGAATATTTCAGTAATGTTTGGTTGTGATTTACCTTGTCACAATTACATTTTCTTTATTTTTCAAAGTTCATTTTGAATTTCTTTCTTTGAAATTAAAGAGTTGGACTATTTCAGTAGTGTTTGGTTGTGTTTTACATTGTCTCAGTTAAATTTTCTTGATTTTTCAAAGCTGATTTTGAATTTATTTCGTTGAAATGCAAGAGTTGGAATATTTCAGTAGTGTTTGGTTGTGGTTTACCTTGTCACAGTTACATTTTCTTGATGTTACATTTTATTGATTTTTCAAATTTCTTTTTGAATTTCTTTCGTTGAAATGGAAGAGTTG